>NW_010390471.1:1746-2529 GCF_000710305.1 Buceros rhinoceros silvestris | reverse complement strand
AGGAAGGTCTACTTCAGATTTGCAAAAATCACTAAGTTAGGACACGATCCTGACCAGCGAAAAAGTGAAAGTTTTGCCTCCGCTTGCAGGAACAACAATGTTACTAAAGAGCACTTAAATGAGATTTAAAAATCCTTAATTACACTTTTTTTTTCATCTAAAGAAGTATGTATTTCTGAGCAGTCATTATATGAGTAGAAAGGAAGGCACAGGTGCTTAAGAGATATTGTTTAGTTTCAATTTGTTTCAGAAAGCTTTTGCCTGTTTCTTCACAATATTGAAAAAAAAATGTTATGCAAACAAACTGTAGTTTTCTTTCAGTCTTCCCTTAGTTAGATTTATCTAGGATTTGAACAAGGATTAACTTCCCCCAACACACTTAACAGTAGTGCAGTATTTATCTTATGCTGCTCTATTAAATTAAAGGTTCCTAAAGTATGTTGGTGCGTTAAGAAGCATCTCCCCACCTTCTTTCAGTCAGTGCATTCAGAAGGAGGCTCCAGGCCCAGAGGCAGTCACAAAGCACCAGGAATCTCTTCATGGTGGGCTCTGAAACTAGAAAAAAAATAATCATCAGCATCTCCTACGTTAAAACAGGTACTGAGATAAAAAATATCTGATTTTAGCAACTTTTGCAGAATAATTTGATGTCAGGCAATGACCTCACAGTACTATAGCTCATGTCATTCAGAACAAGGGAGCACAGCCTCGGCCGTTCTCCTGTTCACCCTCTACTCTGAGACCCAGAGGCTGAGAGTGGGATTTATTTTGCGGAAAGCGTGT
>NW_010390471.1:0-1687 GCF_000710305.1 Buceros rhinoceros silvestris | reverse complement strand
AGAGTGTATTCTTGTTTGCATTACTCCTGCACTTTAACAAAAACAATCAAGAGTTAAAGCTGCTGTCCCCAAACTCTGGCAATTCTTACTTAGTCTCCTCCTGTGTTCAAAACGTGAAAAGGCGCGTCCAGAACATTTCCAGATATCGAAGAGTAATTGGGTTTTTTTGACCTGAACCAGCCCGAGTCCTTCCAAGCCTTTTGGAAGGTGTCGGTGTGTGGTAGCATGACCGAGAAGAGCAGTGCTTCCCTCCAGCCACTGCTTTGCTTTGATGTGATGTGATGGAAGCAACTTTCCTCTACAGATATTGCTATTCTTCCCTTCCCTGAAATATTAGCATCAGAGAAGGAGTAAAATGATCAGATTCTGACTCTGTGATCTGCTGCTACATATGCACACTAATATTTTTGTTGGGCTAAAGGGCACAATTCATAATCAAACCATGTGCTGACACCCTACACACCATCTCCTAATCTCCACCAGAACTGCTGCTAGGAAATGCTTTTGCATTAGCAGCCTTCTCCTCCCCTCCAAATGCCTCCTCTCCTCAGACTTCAGAGAGTTTCTCTCAGTTTACCTTTGAGCAAAACATAACACAGCTCAGATGGTTTCTTTCACTTTCTAATAAAGCATAAAATACAAGAATTTTATAATAAAATAGCTGGTATTTGTGGAATCGGTGTTCCAGATTCAACTGATTGCCCAGGAGATGCTGCAGGTCCCTTTACGTATCTATAGACCCTGTGCTGAAATCCGGTTGATTTTCAGTATTCATTACATGAAATAAGGGCAACAAAACACGAAGCCTGCATTATTCCCCCATGGTGAATTGGTGGTTTTTTAAACGCCCGGGAAAATGAAGCACTGTACACGGAAATGCCATTGTACCTTTAAATAAAGCTACCCCAGTTCAGTGCATATTCACTCTCAGGGACAATTTAAATCAATAAAATACCATTACAAAACAGTACGTAAGCAATGAGATATAATTAATGCGTTTATAGACAAATGATCGTCAGATAAGCACTGAATGGAGCTGAGCTAATCTAACTGGATAGGAAGGAGCAGGATGTGGCAGGAAAGCGTGGATAAAGATCTTCAGGGATGGGAGTGCATCTGAACTTGCCCTGTGATCCCTTACAAGGCAAAGGCAACATCTGTGGCTTCAAAAATCACCTTCTCCCGGTCCTGCAACTTCTGCCTTTGCAAAAGACTCCTCGGCATGAAGAACGGAAAGTGAATTGTTCTGAACTATCTTGATCTGTTGAGCTCCGCGCTCGCCCTCCCTCCCAACACCACCCCCCGCTTCCATAAACGCATACAGGCACTATAAATCCTGGAGAAGGAAAGTTTCTTGCAGCTGGAAAAAGCAAATGTTAACAAAGACTTTCAAGGAGCATTAAACACCAGCATCCCCAGACCCCGGCCTCCCCCAGCCCGCACCTCCTGTGAAACCAGCTCTGGTTTGCCCATTCAAAATGGGAGAAAGAGCCACGCTTTGGGGAGAATTTCAGCAGCGCCCACTGGAAAAAGAAAGAAAAAAAAAGGGGGGGAAAAGGGAAAAGGGGGGGGTAGGAAGAGGGCATTTTGATGCATTTTTGACTCCCAGTGAGAGATTTGCCCATATCTGAGGCTCAAATCAAGACTTGTTTTCCTCCCGGCATTTCAACTTTGTATTTCCCCCTCT
>NW_010390470.1:3249-4255 GCF_000710305.1 Buceros rhinoceros silvestris | reverse complement strand
CCCCCCCAGTTCCCTCACCTGCTCCTCACTGGACTTGCTCCCCAGACCCCTCACCAGCTTCGCTGCTCTTCTCTGGACACGCGCCAGCACCTCATTGTCCTTCTTGTAGTGAGGGGCCCAGAACAGGACCTGTTACCGCAAAAGGTGGTGATGGAAGAACTCTCTGACACTCGATCTGGAGTTTCAGAAAGCAGCATCTTTACTGCAGCGGTGGGCACACACAGACCGTGCCTCAGATCATGCGCACCTCAGGTCGGGATCCTGCTGCTTATATTGTCCATCCATAGAAATATGCATGATACTTCCCCGAAAGATGACACATATCATTTCCAGACCTAACTATGATACACGCACATTGATCACGCCGGCGTGGCTTCTCTGTTAGCATCTTCATAGGGGCTCTTGGGTGGTCTTCAGGGGTCCCTCTTGAGTGACCTTTGGTTCAGCTTTCGTCGGCACCGTGCGCATTCACCTTGTTCTTATATAGCTCATCCCGTTCTTGACAGCTGGCCTCTTCAAACGGGTTTGTTTGAAGTTCTTGACCCCCAAGTCCCCCCAGTGTTTCTTATACACTGATGAGGCAATGCATCACCTGTCACAGGGCAACACGATGGCTCAGGTAATTCGTTACACATGTACAGACAGATTTCCCAAAGGGTGTCAGACCCAGCATTCAAGGGGCAGCCCAAGTCCCAAGGCGCTGGCAGCAGAACCAGTGCTGGGACAATGCCACCACCGCTGCACCCACGTCCCTGGTGGCTCCTCAGGCATTGACCCCTTAGCCGCAGTGGACAGGAGGTGCCAGGGCCCGTCACTCTGCCCCTGCCCACGAGGTCAAGAGCAGGCAAGGGATGTCCGGCTCTTGAGCTCTGAGGAGGTGAGGTGCTTATTCCAGGTTCTTCTGCCATGGTAGATTGCAACAGGACACCAGCCATGTTGTACCTAGCATGTCACTTTCCATCAGCCACCATCTTGGATGACGCAGTCCAGTGTGAGGGATGTGTGC
>NW_010390470.1:2752-3120 GCF_000710305.1 Buceros rhinoceros silvestris | reverse complement strand
AGTGGTGGGTCCCTGCCATGTCTCCTCACTGCCAAGCGGGCACATCAAGGACAGCCTTGAACCCAGAGTCTGTCCCCTTCCCTGGCAGAGGGGAGGCAAGCCCACCACTCCCCGCTCCAAACTGGAGGCTCCCCCTCAGGGCACCTTGTGCCATCCCCCACCCCACCCCCCTTTTCCTCCACCGCCCCCCCAGGAACCTTTCGGGGCCACTGGCAGGTGAGAAGGCAGCAGCAACCACCCTCCTGTCTCCAAACAGGCTGCGGCACCTTGAGCCCAGCAGATCAATGCCCTGCCATCCCCACCACGGAAAGAAGAGAGGCCCGGGCATGGCTGCGGGGCAAGGTGTTACACAGCATGGAGCACCCCCT
>NW_010390470.1:2192-2532 GCF_000710305.1 Buceros rhinoceros silvestris | reverse complement strand
CGCGCTGGTGTGTTCTCAACGCCGACCAGCCACAGCACCAAGGGGGCTCAGCATCCCTCTCCACCCCAGCCCAAGCCCTCTCACTGTGTCTGTGATGTGACAGCCATGACCTCACACTGTGCAGGGCCAGGCCCCTGTGAGGTCACACACCAGGGGCTGCAGATCACCTGCAGAAGCCTGGCAGGAGCTCTCAGTGCGCTGGTGGCTTGTGCCTGGGGCAGGCATCTCCTCGTGGCTCTCTCCACCGCACGTGCCTGTGGCTGAAGGAGGACGTGTCATCCTGCAGGAAGACAGAATTCCTCTCCAGAATGAGCCGGAGAAGGACTCCTCAAAGAGCGCA
>NW_010390470.1:0-2032 GCF_000710305.1 Buceros rhinoceros silvestris | reverse complement strand
CCCAGCCAAGGAGCAGCGCCAGCAGCAGCCCAGCCAGCTCCCGGCAGGACTGGGACAGCAGCCAGCAAGGGCCTGAACCCGTTGGTGTGGCAGATAATATGGGTACGTTTGGCGCTGCCTTTCCCCCCATGCTGGCACCAAGCCTGCCTGGCTTGGCCCGGCCCAACAGCCCTGCAGAACTACTGGCATCTGCCCCGATGGCGGCCTGTGGCCACCTCAGCCATGTGACAGTGACACAGCTGGCTGCCATCTCCATGTCTCTGTGGGCTACTGCAGGAGCCGCGACTCGAGCCATCCTCCTGCTCCTGGCATGCCATCGGTGCCCTGGCTGCGAGGGGATCTGGCCCATCCCTCCATCGCCTCACCGCTCCCAGCTGCCCCCTCGCTAGGACATGACCACGGCCCCGAGCCGGCCCTACCCCGGACCCTGCCCAAGGCAGGGGGTGCGTGGGACCAGCGCCCGCCTCCTTGCGGGGCTCTGGCAGGCACCGGAGCCATGTCCTCAGGAAGGGTCCTCAGGCTTTTCTCTCTTTTCTGTGCCCAGGGTTTTTTGTCAGTGTGGTCATGGACGTGGTGGTCCTGCTCATCTCCGCGGTGTGAGTGCGACACGTGTCCAGTGTGGACAGGGAGACAAGGGGTGCTGGTGGGCTCAGGGCACGCAGGAGGACGCTGGTGGTGCTCCCCACCCGGGAGCACGGGCTCCTCCAGAACTGCTGCTCCTCAGCTGGAAAGAGAAAACCGCCGTGCGCAGGGCTCTGCCCCTGAGCTCCGCTAACAGCAGCACCCCTCTGTTTCAGGAAGGAGGCCATCGCCTGCGTGCTGCAGAGGCCCTCCCTGGTGCTGCTCTGCATGGGCCTAGGTGAGTATTGACCTGCTGCCTGCAGAAGCAGGGGATGTGAGCTTCAGCATGAGGGGCTCTTCCACCCTCCCACGTCTGCAGCTCGGGAGCTGCCAGGATGATGCTCTCACCATGCCCAGAGTCCACCCAGCCCCAGAGCCCACAGAGGCAACGAGCATGTGGCCTGTGGAGCCGGGTGTTGGGTCTCCCTGCGGCAGGGAGGGGAAATGGGCTGCAGCTGTGGGGCACCGAGCGTGCCCAGGAACCAGGCTGCACAGAGCCCCACAGCCTGGGAAGAGGGTCCCCGCTTGGAGACACAACCTCTCTCTGCTCCCCCTCCCCAAGTCCTCAGCCAACCTCTTGCCACCCTGAGGCAGGAGGAGACCGTGTGGCCACAGGGATCAGTAGAAATGCCAACAGAATAACTCTCTCCGGGTTATGTGAATTACAGCTGGTGTCTTTGGGAGCTTGCTGTGGATGCAGAAGCTGGGGACCAAGGATGTGCCACAGGTCAGTGACTGCTCCCAGCGACAGGGCAGCACTGCTGGCGCTGGCTGGGTGAGTCGTCCAGTCCCTTCAGTGCCAGCAGTGACCCTGAGGATCAGCAGCAGCTTCTGCCGTGCCTTCCTGGAGCCAGGGGCTCTGGAAAGCCCTGGCAGCTCGGGGACTCAGCGTGAGAGTCTTTCCCTTCCAGGTGTTGCCGGAGCAGTCTGCAGATGACCTGAGGTAGGTCCCTGCGGTGAGAGCCCTCCCCTCTCTCCTGACCCGCAGTGCCTGGGCTGGGGCAGCGGCAGATGAGCCCGCGCTACTGGCACTCCCTCCCCGCACAGCACCCGAGGTCTGTCCTTGCGCTCCTTTGGCTGTACCTGGAGGGGAAGGGAAGCGTCCGCCAACCAGGGGAAGCAAAGGGGGCTCGAGCACCTCTGCCTCTGCTTCTCCCGAGCCTGGAGGCTCCGGGAGGCGCTGGGCAGCTCTCTGACAGCATCTGCTTTCCCGGCACCTGCAGGAACACACTCGTTGTGTGGGGGCAACAAATGAAAGAGATACAGCGGCTGAGGGAGGAGGTGGCATGCCTGATGGCTGAGGTCACTGCTATGAGGAAGGTGATGCTTCCCCACTGTGGGAAAGAGGGCTGGGATGAGCAGAGCCCCGCACAAGGCCCTTCCTGGGCCACTTGCTGGGCTTTACCCGCTC
>NW_010390469.1:6875-14290 GCF_000710305.1 Buceros rhinoceros silvestris | reverse complement strand
GTGGACAGGCGGGATCTGTAACCAAACGCTCAGACCTGGGCGAGCGGGGTTTTTCCCATGGCGACTGTAACGTGCCTTGGAAATGCAGATACACCACTTGGGTTTGCAGTCCGTGTCTGCACTGACAGGCGCAAAGCTGTCTGGATTATAATTGCTTTCATAGAATTCCAGAATCATTTTGGTTGGAAGAGACCTTTGAGATCATCGAGTCCCCCCGTTCCCCAGCGCTGCCCGGTCCCCACTGCCCCCTGTCCCTCAGCAGCACCTCCACACGGCTGGGAAACCCCTCCAGGGATGGGGGCTCCACCACTGCCCTGGGCAGCCTGGGACACGCCTGCACAACCCCAAAGGGGGAGAAATTGTTCCTCAGGGACAACCTCACCCGCCCGTGGGGCAACTTGAGGCCAGTTCCTTTTGTTCTGTCGCTTGTTACCTGGGAGAAGAGACCTACACCCCCTCACTCCAGCCTCCTGTCAGGGAGCTGTCAAGAGTGAGAAGGTCTCCCCTGAGCCTTCTTTTCTCCAGACTGAACATTCCCAGGTCTCTCAGCCGCCTCTCATATCACTTGTGCTCCAGACCCTTCTCCAGCTTCAGTGTCCTTCTTCAGACACACTCCAGCCTCCCAGTGGCCTTCTTGTAGGGAGAGGAGTTTGTGCCGTCAGTGAAAGGATTGACTTCAATATGAGCGTAACTTGCACTGCATTTCCTTTTTTCCTTTTGAAACAAACACACAGAAAAACCATGCGCTGCTTTGCTTGCAGTTAGACATCTGACAAGTTCGGTGCTGGACTATGTGAGGTGTTCTGGAGCGTGCAGGTATTGGGTTCTGAACCTTCACTTATGTGAACCACTGCACACCTAAACCAGCAGCTCAGGAATCTCCACCTATGGTCACAGTCAAAATGCTGCCAGCAGAGGAGCAAAAAGGAAGAGCTGCCTGTCATGAGCGAAAGCAGCTTGTCCTTCAGAGTCCTTGGTGCTTACAGCTGGTGCTCTTGCAGCATTCACGCGTGATATCCAGACACAACTGAACACTGCAGTGATTTTCTGCAGTAGAACTTGAGTAGGTGATTTCATCCAGCAGGTTCTTCTTGAAAACGTGGCCTTGTAATGAGTGCCGAACAGGACACCTCCGATGTCCTTAAAAGGGGTAACACCACCAGGAAATTTGGAGAAAAGTCTCAGTATTACGAGCACGGGAAAACCTGGACGACGTTCAACCGACCAACCGTTACAGAGGTGACTTTTCATGTCTTACACCAGCGACAGTCAACTGCTGCTAAGTTTCCATAAAGAACGGAGGCTGGGGGTGGGGTTTAATAAACCTCTTCCAAGCCTCTTCCAAGGAAAAACACCTTCTGTAAAGGTGTTTTATCTGTACAAGGTGCTTCAGCTAAAATATTTTGTGTATTGTTAATTTTTAATCAAAACTTTCATATTATTTAAAAGATAATAAAAGTAGACATCCGTACCACTGGATAAGCTTTGCATATAAGTTAGAAAAAAGAACCAGTAGTTAGAAATTTTGAACCATGTGGATTTGAAATATTTTTTAAAATCTACAGTGCACAGAAGAGAGGCTGGTGCTGCCCCTTCTCCCCCAGATGTTCCCCATGTCCAAAGAGAAGGCACAGCTACGGTTGGTTCTGCTTAAGCAATGGCTTAGTAGCATGGCTACTACAGCTTTACTAGGGGTGTGCACCAAGAGCGCTACACTGGGACAAACAATCCTGGACCTACTCAGAGGCACAGAGAAAAAGAAAGACATGAAACCACCGCAAAGCGGGACTGTGATCCCACTGCACAGGCACAGAGCAGGCGGTCTCCGAAAGGCTGTTGTGAAAACTTCAGCTCAAAGTGGTTGCACATCAGCGTGGCATCGCCAGGGACCACCAAAGAGAATTCTACTGCAAACGGAGAAGGGGAAGCAGCTGCTGTGTTCGTGGGAGCTGGGGATGGTTAAGAATGGCAAAACCCAGAATGAGTTTGTAGCAGTGAACCAGAGAGTAAGACAGCTTTTGTGAGTGTATCACAAAGAGGGTGGGAAAAGGAGCTAGGGAAAAATAAATCCGATTAATAAAATTAAATGATTAATAAATTCAATTAATAAATGAGACTAGGGATAAACCCACCGGAGATACTGACTCTCTTCTTAAATCTGCCTTCAATGTGACACATTTCAAACACAGAAGTGGCTCTGGGCACACTTTTTTCTTTACTATGTCTGACAACTTGATAGGATAAAACTCTGCCCTGTGATGAGAGCGTAACATCAGCGTAGTTCTCCTGGATGAAATTAGTCCTGATTTACAGTGGAGCCAGCTAGACGAATTTTGACCTACAGATGTGTTACAGCTGTAAAGGGAGATTAATGTCTCCCCTTCACTGATCTGTCTCCTGCCTTACAGTCAGTAACTGCTGAGTTTGCAGTGAATATTCATGTTCTTAACACGCTTATTTGGAAAAGAATCAACTAGGAATATGCACCATTTAGGGCATGCGAGACTATGGGATAAAAGGAGATACCACTGAGAAAGGAGATTACAAACTACTCTATCTTGCTACAGAATTCAAGACTCCTTCAAAGCGCTTAAACATTTAGACTAAGATGTCGTGACTGAATATAACTGGTCCTCAGAAGCAGGCAGATCACACAGGGTTCTCCAGCTTAGCGCTCCCTTTGCCAAGCGACTGGGGAAAAGAACTCCTCAGCAGTGCCATCCTTCGTCGCTGCTGAACAGGGTTTGAAGGCACGTGTTCAACGTATGCTTCTGACTCTTCTCTGCAGAGCAATTTTTCTTTCTTTTTAAAGTTTTCCCAAAGAAAGAAAAAAATTGCACTGATTTTCATATTTTGTATAACAAACCATTACACACTGTGTAGAGGTGACGGGTGATTTTTCACAGTCCATGTTCCTGATGGTGTGTCAATTATCAGCAGGTAAAAATGCAATCCACTGAGAAACAGTAACAGGGGAGCTTACGACCTCGAATTCACAGGCTGACTTCCACAGCAGCAGCTGGATTTATTCCTGCTGAGGTCCAGCCATCCCACCAGAACCAAACCAGAGCGTTTAAACAACCAGTGCAGTGCTGCAGGGAAAGTACCACTGTACATCAGGACTTCTGAAGTATATTTTTAATGCAGGAAGGTTTCATCCTTTCCCTAACATTATCTGCTGTAGAAGCTGCTCAGAGGGGCTTTAATCTGAGCAGCAAAGGTCTCCATACATGGGGGAATTGAGCAAGGAAGGCACAGTTGGCACAGAAGTGACCACAGGGACATAGCCACAGGTGAGAGAACTGACATCCTCTCAGCTTTCAGAAAGTTTTCACCCTGTCCCTCACTGCCTTCCTCACACATATTTCAACAGCTGATTTGTTTCCCACAGCAAAAAGAAAAGAGAGGGGCACATTTTACCTCCTCTCTTTTCCTGCAAGTTGCTCTAAAATGAATGTAGTGCTCTCTGGTGGCGGCTGCTTCCATAATTCTTAATTCGATGACTTTGCAAAAGGCAAGGCAGTCACTACTGATGTTGTTTTCGAGATCATCCGTGAGCATGTGAATTTATTCTGGTTTATCCACTTTGATTTTTCTTGAATCCACCCCTGGAGAAATGCCCACCTCGCCCACCGTTCACCTTACACAAATCACAGCGGAGGGCGGAAGGGTCCCGGTTCTCATCTCAGCTGCTTTATGGTTTTGCTCCTGGTCAGGCAGCCGCTGACTTTGACCCAGAGGTGCAGCAGTTGCAGCAGTGGTCATTTGTCCACATTTATCTGTAGTGTGACCTTGCACAAACCCTTCTGTCAATTTTTGCTTCCCTTTCCCCATCCATGTAGCGGGACTAATAGTATCTGGATATTTATACGGATTATTCACCACACCTTCAATTTCACTGAAAGGTATAAAAATTGCAGCATGTGACTTCCCCTTACATCACTATGTTCACTTTCTCTCAGTGTGTGATTTAACAGGATAAAACGGATTTCTGTATCCACAAGTGCAGAGAACATGACAGACAGATCTAATAACTTTGCGGTATCTCCACATGAGGTATAAGACTTTTGGGGGAAACTTCATACCACAACTGATGTTTTAGGCCACTCTTGAGAGTTGAAAGTTGGGATGACTGTTGGGGACTAAGGGGTTTGCCCTGGTGACCCTGAATGCCCCCTTTCTCTTGAAGTTTTGATGCAATTTTGGGTTTAAATACCATTACTTCACCAATTATGAAAAGATGATGTATTATCAGGATATAACGGCCTCAGTCCTTCATAATTCTCCCACGGTGTCACCCCGAGATGGAGAGCACATCAAACGTATTCGCTGCATAGGCAGATCCAGCATATGAAAATGAAGTAAAAGAAGAAACTCTGGAGCATGGTATCTCATGTTCCTGTCCAGTGCTGTTTACATTTACATAAGGCAGCTGTATAGCCCTGGCAAAAAGGTTCTTCTGGGTTGAACATCCTACGTGCTTTTGATTTTCTTTCAGGGAGAGATCTTCCATCTTCCCGACCATCCCTGTTGACTCTTGCTGCATCTGTTGCAATTTGAATTGCTCTTTTCGGAGTGTGAGGGCCCTGAACTCTGTAGAGCAACTGGGACCTTATACAACGCCACAGATACTCTCCTGACTACAAACACAGTATGGTGGAAAACACGAGCTCTTCTCAGCAGCTGCTTCTCACATGGGTGTTGATAGCCCTTCCATGACTGACTCAAACATACGGGGTATGAGACAGTTTGAGCAGAATTACTCCAACCAGTTTGCGCTTTGAAGTACACGCAGGAAGCTCATTCTGACATCGTGAATCACCATTTTTGAGGGGTGTGTACAGAGTTTGTCCTCTTCAGCATGATTCACTTTGTTGTTGTGGGGGTGCTGTCACACGAATGCCAGAAATCCTGGCGTTGTCTCTTCTCATGGCCATTGCAACCAACACCAAACCCACTGGAGGGGCAGAGGTGGAGAAGAATCCTCTAACTCACAGCTCCACCTGTCTTCTCCTTTAAGCCAGGAAGCAGGCCCTATACCCAGCATTTGGGGTGTAACTGAATGGATGAACTGACCAGCTGAAGCTTCATCAGGTGAGATGGAGATGGTGCTAGCAAGTGTGGAGAATGTACTGGAAAATAAACATAGGAGTTGCTGCTTTGGGCTGTTCCATCACTCAGGTTCATGGTCTGTGTCAGCTACTCCCCCCTTGCTTTAGATCCCGTTTGAGTAGGGAGAGATTTTCAGCCTACATCTGGCTAGGAAGTTCAAACTCTGCGCTCTGGCACACGCTCGCTAACTCAGTCTGAGCATTGACTGGGAGCTCTGCTCTCCATTACCCTTCCAATTTTTCTGTTGTCTGCTCACAGCTGAACGTGGAGCGCAGAAACATCTGGTGAAGTAAAACGTACAGCAGCCACAACGAAGAGTTTCTTCTGAGTTTAGTCAGTTGGAAAAGCTCATGAAAATTGTGACACAATCCTAAACTGAGCAAGCCAGAACTATCCAGAAATGTGGCTGTGAGCTGGGAAAAAATGCTTTGGAACAAAGAAAGGAACAATTGCATGAGTCACGGCCTGCGAGAAAGAAAATCGCTTCTCTGGGAAGGCTCCGAAACGGAAGATTACCCAGTAAAACTTCAAGTTAACACAAAGCAAACTATTCTTAGTTCTCTTATTGACAAAAATACTCATTCCGCATCATCCTCTTTCATACCGAACAAATCCTAGAAAAATGTTCCCTCCTCTCACATTTTACACAATGCAGTCAAACTCAGCCACTCTCAAGATGGAATAGCTCACGCTGTCAGTGTTATTTTTGCTATTTTGAACTGAAACAATCTGAGGTCCACATGAACTTTAAAAAGTTCCTATCAACTCAGAAGTGCATTTTCCAGAAATGTAACTAAATCCACAGGAAGGACACTACTCTGTAACCACACGTGAAATCCTGACTACAGTTTGAGAAGGATCGGATTAATGGGACACTATCCCTTAAAATCACGTGTGTAAGCATCAGAGACAGCAGAAAGGAGGAGCAGAAGTCCCCACACTCTCCTCCTGCCTTTTTCATCAGCTTGCTGGGCTCGTTTCTACCACACCAGCGTTCTGTAAAAAATCCTCAGTTAACACAACTGAAATTGTTTTTCTAGATCTTTCACATAAATTAGCTGTGACAGCGATGCTTAGCACTTGTAGTTTTAAATTAAGTGTACAGTATTGGGGACTGGGAGCTATTTTCCAGTAGCATTATTGTAACAAGGATTGGCCAGATTGTGAACAAGGAAATTCACAAACATAAGCTGCAGAGGAAAAAACCCCACATGATTTTTTGCTTCTGATGTTTTTTATTTGCTCTTCATAGCTATTCAAAAGCACCTCCCATGTAACTTGCATGAATAAGAACTACAAGGAAAATAAACACAAATACTTGTGCAAAAATTCGTACAAGAAATAAGTATTTGAGATTTTATTTGTTTGTTTGTGAATGAAAGCAGCCAGTGAGAAAACTGAAAAATCGAATACCAAGAATAATGAAACCACAGAGCACTATTTTAGCTGTACTATAGTACCATGCTCCTAGCAATAACTATAAAGTTCAGGATTATTTCTAGACTGATACATAGTCACACACATTCACACACATCAGTCACAAATAATTTTAGAGAAAGCATCAGCTTTGCAGCCTCTAAGGGTACATATGCGACAGTCACAAATGACTAAACTTCATAAATCACCTGCTGCAGCTAATTTGCCCATCCCTTGACTGCAGAGAAATCGCGATGGACAGGTTTGTAGAGCAGAGCTCAGACAGAGCCGCAGAAATAAAGGCAAGTCTGTATGACCACCGCTGTGTGTTCTGGAAGCAATTGCTGGCGTTACAGAAGGCTGATCTTGAAATTTTGCCCACATCAGGATATCATCTGCGTCGTTTCTGCAGGGAAAACCTAACGTGTGCAGTGCACTTGGCAGCTATTCTCTCCCAAAATGGTAGTTATTATAGCGGTTAGATTGCCTTTGATTTAATGTAGTATCTTATATTTAATAACTCACGCTATGTACACTGCTGTTCACCATATGCTCAAAAAAAGCTGAAGTACCTCTTAAAAAAGCACATACATGGAGAAAGTAATGTAAATGTACACAAATGGAAACATCTAAATAATCAAAAGGCATCTATGAGCAAGTCTCCTGAAATTTCAAATCGATGGAATGCAAACAAAGGTTTACGGAGAAAAATTAATATTGTCACAAACAGAATCAGAACCAGAGTGGAGGGCACAGAACAGCCTAGGGAAGCGGGGTGGTTGGGGGAGGAGGATGCACACGTGTACCCCGCAAGAGGGAAGAGCAGCCGGGGATGTCTCCGAGCCGTATGGCTGCCCTGGGGATGTGAGGCTCTGAGGGGGCAGTGA
>NW_010390469.1:0-6841 GCF_000710305.1 Buceros rhinoceros silvestris | reverse complement strand
GCGGCCGGGGGGTGGTGCCGAGCCGTATGGCTGCCATGGGTATGTGAGGCTCTGAGTGAGCAGTCACCACTTGTGGCTGTGTCTGACAAGGAGCCATCTGCAGCCCTTGGCTAGTACTCTTGAACCACAGAATCACGGTTTCTGGGGCTGCTGGCCATTAATAAACAGTTAGGGGGAAAGCTGCATGCCTGCCAAAATCCTCCCTTTTTTCTTAGCCTGTTAGCTTCTTCCCTCCAGCTGCTTGGGGCATCACAAAAAATTAACACAAAATTGCTGTAAAAGATTATGGTTACAATAAGAGCTCTCACGGGAGCAGTTTTCAAGCTGAAGGTTTTTCTTTTTCCTAGTTACCTATTTGTGGAAGCATCAGGTTCTACACCCTTATCTATGCAAAGTGCATTTCATTACAGTAATCACAGGAAGACGTTTACAGGAGGAAGCAGCACCATGTGTAAGGTGAGCTGTAACATTATGCAGAAATATATAGTATAAGATATAAACACAGCAGTTTTAATTGTCTTAGGCGCTGCCTGAAGTACTTGTTACACGGGCAAAACTGTTGGTTCTCCCCATGAAGCAAGTATCTAATTTTTAGCTGCCGACAAGCTGTGAAATGGTGACAATTTAAATTGTTGCCATACCCCATTACCCTGAGCGCCAGCCTCCAAGGGCTTCAGGTACCCTGCTTCAGTCAGTAGAATCCCCTAGTTATAACTAACTATTTTAGTCAACCCAATTTCTCATTCTTTTGACTGCAGATAAGCACTTTAATGACGAGCAAGGCGAGTATTTTAAAATAAGGCTTCATTGCAGTTGCTTTGCAAGGACTCAAATGTCAAAGCCTAAGGATCCAGTGACAGTGGAAAACTGCTTCAAAACAAAGAGGCAGCGGTGGCATTTCAGGGATTGTGAGGCAGAATTGCGTGCCCCAGGATGCGGGGGAAGCTGAAAGCTCACACAGGTTCTTGGCAAGAGTGGACATGTTCGTGGAAAATCCATGGATTATTACTACACACACAGAAAGAACATCTGGCTCAGGCATTGCCTGGCAACTTGTGGCTGCGAGCTGGCGAGAGCACCGGCAACGGCAGCCCGGCTTTAAAACCCTCATACAGGCACCTCTGAAACATGAGTTCATACCAGACAGATGTTGGTCCCCTCCAGCAGAGCTACTTCTGAGTTCAAACGGGCCGTAATTTAAAATAATTCTGGTTCCTCGCAACAGTGAAAGTAGTGTAAATGCGTATGAACGACACAAAATACAAATTATGGTTCAGTACCTGGGGCAGTAGCACAAAACTTTTGTTATATTGCATTATCTTAAAAAATAACTTTTTTAAAGAAGTAACACATCTTGTTAACTTTATGATTTAATTTCTTGAGCTTTCTGAGCATACAATTTTCTGATTTGATTTAAAAGCATCACCATTTGAGGAAACCTGGATCACATTTAATGTGCCATGGTCACAAGTAACTCTCAGGAACTCGTGTCCTGACGCTGCACAGGCTGGCTTGCTCCTGCCTTGCAGAACTGAACCAATTCCTCAGTTCTAACCGCTGCAGCTGAAACGTTTTAAACACCCAGTACCACTGGCAGTGTACTCATCTGCACAACGCAGGCCACTCTCTCAACTGCAAGCCAAGATTTTAGCTCCTAGTGGATGTTCAGTGCTATCTTAATTCAGTGAATTTCGTATTAGCAAAATAAACATTTAAATTTTAATGGTGCATTTCAGACAGGTAAAACTGTAGTGTTTACACCCTGATTGGAAATATAAATATCAATAATGGCAACCGACAAGTAGAGGCATCTTCTGCAGCACCTCAGACTCCTGAGTGGTATTTTGAATTAAAGAATCACAACTGCCAAACACATTCTGCTACAGCCAAAAGTACGATTATTAGGAATAGCTCTGGATTGAAGACTCTAAGAACAGATCTGCTCTCACTACAAAATGACAGTATGTATTATCAGCGCCTCTGCCCTTCGATAAAGCACAGTCACAGGCATCCCTGGAGCTCAGAACGCAGCAGAGTGTCCTGCTGACTGTCTGGTTTTGGTGTTATGACAGTCAGGCTGAAACCTAAGAATGCATTTTAAATAAACTGTACTTCAGACTAAACCAAGGTGGATGCTGCAAGTAAACAAACCTCCTTGAGAATACTGACAAGAACTCATCTGTTTAAAGATGGTATTAAACACAATTTACACGACAGTCCTTTAAATACAAGCACAGTAGTCCACACTTTTTCCCTCCCATTTCATCCCTAATCATTTGATCACTATCGATACACTCCATGGTACCATAAAAATACTTGCAATGTTTAATTCTCTCTATTAGAGCTTGCAATATTTTTATCTTGCCCCAACTATTCATGTTTGCATGCGAAGTCTCATTATTTGGAGCAGCTAATTCAAAAGAGCACTCCAGAACCCAGTGACTCGCTAAGCTAACAATCATATCATGAATCTTGGTAACGCAAGAACACGTCCAAAGATCCTCTGAATTACAAACCAAAACTCCAGCACGCAGCTCTAAAAGTGAACGAGCAGCTCAGCCTCTGTGCAGCCAGTCCGTGGTGTGTTCCAGCCTGTGAGACCACCATCCTCGGACACAAAGTAAGGAATTCTGTTCCTCACAGCTTGTGTCTGCTAGGAAGAGCAGACAGCAGAGCAGCACCGTTTTTCCTTTTTGCCCTGCTCTTGGGAATATTTTGTGTTCTGCAAAATGACAAGCAGTTTTGTTCTCACTTCTCACCAGTCATTGGGCTGGTGTAGATGGATTTTGGGAGATGTCGACCATCAGCCCATTTCCCCCAGCAGAAGCTGGGAGTTCTGCTGCTGGAAGTTAAGAGCTGCCTTTGAGTACTTCTGCTGTCAATAATTAGGACTATTTGTAATATTTGTCTGGATCAGAGCATAACAGTTCCCAAACCGACACTCACCTAATCCTTTCTCGTATGGAGAGAGTGGGTGCCCTGCAGCACGTACACTCAGCGCTGGGTAACGGTGGATACAACCAGGTGCCTTCTACCACCTTGAATGATTATCGTTAATAGGAACACACCTATTTTCTCCTAAAATTACAATAAAGTATTTCATGGGATCTTTCAGTTCTGAGTTTCTACTCTTGAAAGGTACAGAATTATTTGCCTGACTTTCAATGCCACCCTTTTTTTTCCTTCCTGCTATCCATGTCTACATTTCATAGCATTCCCAAGCTAAACTCAGAGAATGTCCATAAACAGGGGCGGGATCTTCAGGCTAAACTCTTCCACATCACAACCAACAGCAGTCACTCTTCTGCACATTACCAACCCCGTCAAAAAAACTTACAACTTTTTTGGTCTTCTGCTTTCAAGGAATGTTTTGTCATTTAGCAAGCCTTTCTTTTGTCTCCAATACCAAATGTATTCATTATACACGAACATACTGGTAGCGGTCAGTCAAACTAGTGCCTATGATGGGCCATGGTCCAACAATGTCCCCATCAGATTCTCATGGATGCGTTTCAGAACTCCAAGCTCCACCTGAGTACCAGCACAATTTGAAGCTCAGGGAATACTTGAGGCAAATGTAATTTCACATTCTGAAAGTAGCAGCTGTCAGGAAATAGAGAGAGGTCAGCCTGATGTCCCCTTCCAAGGCAGAATCCTCCACCTCCAGCTTCAAAAGACTCTGTGAACTTCATGCTTGGCCTCCTGACAAGGGTGGCAATTACAAAGTGTCGTGACATAAAATGCTCACTCATTTTTTAATGTTTTTTAAACTCATGACAAGTTTTGGGCCCTGCTGTCCCACATAGCACACTTCTAACTACAGCACTAAAAAGAAAGGTTGGAGCTTGTAATGATGCAAGCAACAATCTGCCACTTTTTTTTTTCCCCATAGATTAAGGAGGAAACAGCTGGTGTCAGACGGCAGCATGATGCCAGCAGTTGAACAGGAAGGGTTTTACAGCATTCAAGTCATTTTAATCCTAGCGCATAAGCATTAACAGAGGCTTTTCGGTCACCACAGATGACTAACAGAACTAACCCCTGGCCTGAACATCTACCTTACTGAGGAACACGATCTGCTGTTGCTAGCAGGGAAACAGATTGTCCTGGTTTAAACCCGGGTCGCAACTAAGCCCTAGGCAGCTGCTTTCTGTCTCCCCCCTCCCTGGGGCAGGAGAACGAACAGTAAAGCCAAGGGGGGTAGGATAAGGAGAGTTTACTTGAACAACACAGAGAGAGAGGAAAACAATGCACTCTTACCCGAGCAAGCCCCGGGACTGAGCAGGGGCTGAGCCGGGGCTGAGCCGAGCCACACCAAGTCCCGCTGCTGCTGTATGGAATTGCCACCACCCTCCTGGGCTCGCCTTAAATACCTGTACTGGGCGGGACAGCAGCACGGTGTCGAATATCCCATTGGCTGGTTTCCGTCTGTCAGTCCTGGCCGTGGAAATTAACCCTGTTCCAGCTGAACCCAGGACACAGATTAAATAATGTTTCCTTTAGCAACAATGTTGTGAAGGATTTACAATTCTGATGTAAACCGTTCAGTGGGTAGCGACACGAAGCATGAAACATGATGACAGCATCTCTGCCTTAGTTCTAGAGACACCCTAGAAGAAAACACAATGCCCCACACTGCACTTCCATCTCCTACACACAGGGCATTGCGACTTCCTCTGCACCGAGTTGAGCTGGACCTCATGCTCTGCTGGGCGAGAGGGTTTGCAAACTGCTCTTCCCGAGGAGCAGAAAGGCAGAGCTGAGAGACAGGGACCCTGCGAATGGGCATTTACTCAAAATGCTTCTGTTTTGCCCTCACTCCTGCCTTTCTTAGCCCGTAACACCGATCCCATTTGCAGCAAGTGTACGTACATGGCTATGCAGTCGTAATTCTTATTTTTAAATTAATCTTTAAAAAGTCTACTTAACTCTTACCACTTAGATTTAATGAACATATATTTTAATGTACTTTTATTATTATCATCTATATTTTTCATGACTTTCACTGCTATTACTACTACTATGACAGCAGTGGTATTTAAATTCTTTCCATTTTGTTCCAGTCAGTTTTTATTGACCACACTGGGTGTTTTGTCTACCAGGAAGCCAAGTGCCACTGGGGCACTCTGGGGAATACAATCTAAGGACAAATTTGCTGCTGCAGGTAGTCCGAAGGATTATCACCCAGCCTAATCCTTAAATTTTATTAGAAATTGATCCCTTTAACTGCATTAACAGCAGGTTTTGAACCAAATTGTTTCCTTCTTAAGTTTGTCTAGAGGCAGATGGTAGTCTTTAAAGATTATTGGAGATGTAAACCATTCTACCTCATCTATATAATTAGAAATCAATACTGGGTCTCTAATTCATAGAGAACACGTGCTTTCCTTTGGTGATGGAATCTTTGGTCTCATCATGCCCAGGTCTAATTGCATTTACTGTCATAATAGCAAAATGTAGCATTTATCTAAGAAGTTAATCTAATGCTAGCACTGGCCACCACATGTGGGACCACATGCTCTACTGCGAAGAGCAGAGAGGACCAGAATTGTTTTAACAGAATTAACATTTTCTACAGGAAACATATATGGGAGACCAGTTGTAGTGATTGCACACCAGTAACGTGCAGGGGCGAAGGTCCTTCTGTGGCAAAGACAGGTTTTAATCATCTGAGCTAGACAGACACTAGTTCTAAAGGATGTTTCTCTCCCAGTTGTCAAATGTTATCACACCTGTAATTGTCTTTCTGCACATGTAGGTTCTGAGCAACCCAGACTGCAGCGGTGCCTCCACCCAGAGGGGACCACAGGTGTTCTATGAGGGAGAGGCTCAAAGACAGCCCTTTCCTCACAGAGGAATCAATGAGGCTCATGAGGTACAAAATACGGCACATTACTTCCTCTTTAGACAGCTAATTTCTCATTCACAGCAATCAGAAACACTCAAGACTGCTGGACTTCCCCTATTCCGCAAATGTGGATCACAGCATTCCGAATACAAACCGATCCTCCGGGCCCAAGACGAAGAGGACATACAACATCGCACAGTAACAGCGTTCACTTGGTTCGTAATTCTTATCTGCAAGTGCTCTAGCCTTCCTTTCCACAGAACACTACTTGCACTCACCATCTTTGTTCACTCCTGTATCCAAACAAAGTATTACAAACGATTATTGAAGCCCCACACTTAGGATGGCTGAGTGTCACCTTTCCTTGTCATCATGCGTGAGAAGACTGTCTCTACTGAACCCACTCAGCACAACTTTCCACAGATACTGGAAGCTTTTTTCGTATTAGGTCCATCATAATAAATTGTGCACAGGAGTTTCACAGTTTTATTTCAAACAAGAGATTCAATAACTTCCTATAAGTGCTTTAGTAAATGGTGGTTTTCTGAGAGCCGAGGACTATAAAACCACTTCTCCTACACAGCTAATGGGCAAAATGTTTGGCAGGAATCAGAGCTCTGACGCTGCAGTTTCTCTGTCAGTTGCATCATTTTGTGAAATCACTGTTTTCTGTTTGATTTCATAGTCGGCACAGACTGGTTTAGGTTTTTAACTTTGCATTTGACTCTCAGACACAGTTGAACATTGATTTCTGGCATTCACAATTCCTGTGCCATAAAAGCATTGTTCGAGCAGTCTGAGTTCCTTCGCAGAAGCTGGTATTTTCCCCCAGATGTTTCTTTTGCCGCATTCATGCTCTATCTTTAGCAGTCAGTATGTTTAAAGTTGAATACAACTACCTCTTCCAGCATCAAAGTAAAACTCATCTGACCCTTCAACGTGAGAGATAAAGGAAAAATATTTTTATCTTGATAAAAATTATTAATAATATTT
>NW_010390468.1:1086-1312 GCF_000710305.1 Buceros rhinoceros silvestris | reverse complement strand
GACACTCCTCCAGGTCCTCCCGAAGAAGTGGTGGTAGGTGGCATCGAAGAGGGAGAGACGCAGCTGGTACTCGGCTCCCTGCAAGGCACGACAGGGCGGGAGGCTCCGGGATGCACCAGCCCGGCAGCCCCCAAAGCTGCAGAAAACACAGCACAGGGAGGGAGGACCAGTAACCCCCACACTGTCGCACATGGCCTAGCGCATCGCTGGCGGGCCTCGCGACAAC
>NW_010390468.1:583-854 GCF_000710305.1 Buceros rhinoceros silvestris | reverse complement strand
AATAAAGGGGTAGTGGATTTTAAAGTGCTACTGGGAGATTTGAGCTTAAAAATGCTTACCTAAATGAACAATTAACCAAAGTTAAAATTAATTAAACGCTAACTCAGGTTTGCAGGTAAAAACACACGGGATTGAGACATGGCTCCGATTTGTGTTTCCAGGAGACTTACAGCCAGTTCCCCCCAAACCAGTGACCTTGTCTCAAAAGCCTCCACCTGCGCGAGCTCTGGCCCGCACACCCAGCACGTCCTGGCGGCACCGTGGAACGAGG
>NW_010390468.1:0-281 GCF_000710305.1 Buceros rhinoceros silvestris | reverse complement strand
TTTCTGCAGAACCCCCTTCTCCCACTCACTCATCTTGCTCCGCCGACGGCCTCCTCTCCCTCCCAGCGCCGACGAGGGCGAGCGCTCAGCTGCAGAACACAGGAGGTAGACACCCGCTCCGGGAATCCGCTCTGGGAACCCGCTCCGGGCCGTGGAGCTGCGCTCATGGAGGACCCCGATGAAGGGACCTCTGGGCCCCCATCACCCTTCCCCTGGGAGCGGGCAGCTCAACAGGGCTCCCTGCCAGCCCGAAGGCGCAGCTGGACGGGCCACCACAGGTC
>NW_010390467.1:0-29563 GCF_000710305.1 Buceros rhinoceros silvestris | reverse complement strand
TATTTAAAAGTTATTTAAAAGTTATTTAAAATAAAAATAGCTAGGAGATGTGAATAATGAAGTTCTTCCAAAAGTATTAACACTGGTGGGATCCCAATATAAATCAGTATTTTGGGAAGTTTACAGCTATTCTCAGTTAAACTTCCCAGAGTCAACCAGCGCTAGAGCACACATGTTCCTACACAGACACACTCTTCCCTTCACCCTCACATAACCAGGATCCACCAAAGGGTCATGCAGCCCAGACCACAACTAATTCTGAGCCAGACTATGAGGAATCACTGTCACAGCCATGCTAGCTCAGGTGGCCTGGCACCGCATCCACTTCTCCCTATTGTAGGTATAGGGGGTTCTCAGCACAGGCTGCCTTCTAAATCACCCATCCCTTGAACACAGATGTTACTGTACGCATGATGCCCAAGCAGTCCCTGAGGAAGGTGTTTAGAAACATGTCCAGTAAAACTACTCAAATTAAGCTGCACGTTGCTACATAAAAGTAATAACTGAAGGATGCTATTTTACAGCTACTACCACCTGCAGGAATACACTGAGTATCCTGCTGTAGGTCATCTTATTTAAAAAAAGATAAAATTAAAAAAAAATCCAAGAACTAAAGAAACACTAACAGCTAAGCTACCCCACAATTTCTGTAACACAGGTTTCTAGGAAATTCATGACATCATATTTACTGAAGTTCCAGAGGAAACTGGAAACTGCAAACCAGATTTCTGTCAGAACTGGTCACTGCACACTGAATAAAAGGGTTATACGTAAAAGTAGAAGTGATTTAATAGATCGTTTCACAATCTCAGACAAAAGAAAAGCAAATCATAAACAAGCGGTGAAAAGAAAATGGGGAGGCAGCCTGGCTACTGAAAAATTCATAGGCTTCAGTCACCTCAAATGTTCCAAGAAATTTGGATCGCAAAAAGTATTACCGCTCTTTTTCGTGTAAATCCTCCAGTCATCTCAAACTAATTGCTAGGCCATGCTAAGTAGTAAAATATATTTGTTTTAAAAAATAATTTGTTCTACTGTAACAATTGGAAAATCACATTGCTAAGATGCTTTACCTTGTTTTACTTCTGTGGGTTTTGTTCTTTCCTGTACAGCTGATTTATCCCCACAGGATTTTGACCTTTATTACTTGCCGACAACACGTCTGACAAATAGTTTTTTGCTGTGGTAGCTGAGATCGAGCCATCTGTTTTTTCTCTAGAAAGCCATGCCTTTTTCATAATGGCGTTTTCCCATTTCATCCCCTGGGGAATAGCACCTGCGCGCTGACTTCCTATTTGACCCCAAAATACATCATCGCATTTCAACAACTGATCCCTCCCCTTTGTGGCCCAGAAAGCACTATGCTCTGGAGGTGCTGGTGCATCCTTCATCCTTGACAGCAGAGGCCAAGGGGCTTCCTCGACGATCACGGGCAGGTTGCAGTCAGCCTTCCAATTTGAGTTGGAAGAGACAACTGAAGGTATCTGAGGAGGAAAGAAGAAAGGAGAACATAACCTTGGGTGTCCCAGTGTGTTTCTGTGTTATATGGAAACAGACCACTCTGTGCACAGTGGCTGATTTCGGCTGTAGCTTCCCAAATAATTGTATGGTAGGCCAGTGTCATACTCTCACTGGGATTTAATTAAAGTTCGTGTGAAGCGTATAAAAAAATAATCCCTGAGTTTACAAAGATCAAGTCAAAGATCTGCTTGCATACTGCTCTCCATAATAATCTTATTTTATGTCAATATTTTAATTGATCCTTTTTATCTGTGATAGACAAAATGACTGGAAAACTGTATTTGAACTGTCACCCTGGACTAAATAAAATGTTATCAGAATTCTGAGTCATCATTTCATTGCATAATAAATTTCTTAACTGAAAGAAGATTTCGTAGGTGGCGTGATTCTTTCATCTACTAATGGTAAAAGCAGAAACTATGCTTTTACTTGTTTTATTACTTTTATTTTAATCCTTAGATTAAAATTATAAAGGAAATTCAGTAGCGTGATATTTGTAACTACTCTAGCTAACTGGATTGCATACTTGAATTTTGTTTCCATACAATTATGGAGAGGTTATGTTGTCTCAGAGAGCGTGAAATCTCCTGCGTGTTTAGTTTAGCAGCAGACTGTCACAAATGCAATTGCAATTGATCAGCTCTGTTCTTAACAGGATTCCTGCAGTTAATGGAAATTACTATAAAGAGCTTCAGGGCACAGGAATAATTGGATCACTAAAAAAAAAAAAAAAGGGAGAGAAAAAAAGGTAGGACAAGATCAACATAACCATTTCGTTTAAACATTCAACAATTTTCAAAGATGCTCTTAGTAGAGATAACCATGATTCAAACCAAACCTCTTAATTATTTTTACAAGCCCAAGGCATTCCTAAGCAATGGTGAAGAAAATGCATAATGGAAAATATTAAGCATTTATTACCCTCAGCTTGTTGAAACTTACAATCACCTGTGCATCTCTGGAAGCAATCATTCAAATCTCTGTATGATCTACAAAGTGACTACCAAGAATAATAGATATCACTAAACTAAAAACAATGAGAAAATTTTTACTGACCTGGCAGTTTTTGTGATGGTTTTGTCTTAGTTCTTGGTGCAAGGCTATAATCCTCTCCGGGCGTGTTAATTTTATAGGAGAACCAGCATACACGTTTGGAGTGATGCGAGAACTGTGGATGCTATCCACTTCTTGCTGAGAGTTTGCAGGTATTGAGCCAGTCATCCCATTCACTTTGACGTAAGTCTCATGATCTTCTGGCTGTCCATTGACCTGTGAAATATCTGTGGGAGAAGGCAGCATCTGCAAGAGAAAATACCATTTTAAGAATTTCAAGCCAGATTAAATTTTCCAATGCTATTTATTTTGGATTAGTGGAAGCCACTTGGATGAATTAATCACAATAAATATTTTCAGAAATTATATGTGAATAAACTACATTTACCAAAATAAGAAAAAAGATAATACACAAATTATTTTAAATGTGAAGCATTTCTGCATCTGTCTGAAAAGCAATCCTGTATTCATCAACTCTTGCCCAAAACAACAAAAATCTCTAAGCTCTAACTACAGCGAAAATTCGCGTCTGGATATTAAGAAAACCTAGATAAAAAGTAGAAAAAAATACTCATTTTAAAAACTGCCCCATGTTAGGTTGTTTCTTGAAGAATCTCAAAATTTCTAACTTGATTCTTTCAGCACATATTCTGCCACTCCACACTACATGACAAATTCAGGTTTGTCTACAAAGGCTCTAGAAAGTTAAGCTAAATGGAGCTGAAAAGTGTAGTAGTTCAACTGCATGAACTCTTACGCAAACGCTCCTATTCTGTATCAAAATAATATTAATTCAGTTGATCTTATTTCACCTCCAAATCACCTCTAACACCACAACAAACATTACAGGTCTTGAATATCTTCACTGAACTGAAGCCAAATTTAAAGAGAAATGGCAGTTGTTTAATTATGCATGTTTTCATAACAGTTGCAAGCAGGAAAAGATGATCTCCCTGCCAGGGGGCAGTAGCATTTCATCATCCAAATATTAAAGCTACAGGATCAATATTACATTTTTTCATGCAATTGCATAGAAAAACAAATTTAAGATTATTAACAACAATTTCAGTCTTTCGGTTTTTAAAAAGAGTTATTTATTTATGTCCAAAATACCTCTGATTAGGACTTATCACCTCATTGCCATTAGTTCTCCTGCAAAATCTCCAGACATACAAATATTATAAATATGCCAGACCGGGAATTGTTACTTAATAAAAAACACACCTGACTTACACTAGTATACTGGTTTTGCTTTGTACATCTTTAATGAGCATTAGCTACATCACTTGTGTCCGTTCCAATAAATAAACAAATAAATAAATAAAAGAATTCTGAAATGCCACAGTGGTGTAACATTGCTCTGAAGTGACTCCCCCAAAAGATGAGCATTTATTGACAAGCTCATAGATCAGAATATAATTCTATTATGGCATGAAGAGTGGTGTGTAAGTGAAGTGTGTTGTCATTGCCAAGAGAAGAAGTTTCACCATCTTGCAAGAGTGATCACCACACAGCTTTATGAGAAACATACTGTTTGCAAGCAGCTCAAGAGCAGCTCCAACACCAGCGTTACGCTGTATAGGTATCAGGGGTGCTGTACTGTCCCAAAGCTTTTGAGGTGACACTGAATCCCAGCTGCTGACATGTACAAGCTAGCCAGACCTGGAAAAGCTCATCACTCTCATCTCCTGCTTGCAAAGCAACCCTCAAAGCTCATGGGCTCCCTGAAGTCTGTGCATGTACTTGATTCCGAAGTACGCCCACACACTGGTATACAGCTCATAGGGTCAGGAGGGTGGGCTGTGCCTGTCCATCTCTAGACATGGCGTGCTGCGGGACAGAATACACGGCATAAGAAAACTTGACTTGTAAATGCAAGCAATGAACACTGCCTTTGATCCCATTTCACCTTCTGTTCTTGGCTCCCAACCATGAGAGGAGGGAAACAATGCTGCAGAATTCTGGCCATTGGTACCAAACACAAGTATGTTTGGCCAGCCAAGACACTTGCCAGGAGCAGCTACCACCTGGATCATTTACTTTAGGCCGAACAACTGGCCAGGGACAAGATGGCGACATCCAGGATTTGATGGACCACTCATATTGACCAACTTTGAATACATTATTTAGATTGCTGCTTTTCCCTAAAAGACTTACTTTTTTTTACACTGATTACAGAGGGAATCTGTGACACTCTCTGGATACACCATTTATTTAGGTAGGGTGGCATGAATACCCAACCATATCCCAGCATCACAGGCCAGCTTTCAGTTGGAAAGTGAAAGCTTTATGTTTGGATGTTCCCCTATAAACAAGGAAGCCAAAGGCAGCTTCAGAAGTCCTTGGTTTCTAACCAAGGTTATGAGTGCAATATCTCTGCCCAGCACTCACAAAAAATGCTGGCTGGCTGAAAGCGGTGGAGGGGTTACAAAAGGCGGCCCTGAAATGTTTTGAAGCATGAAGAGATTGGATCAAAAATTATTTGATGAGAATTTCCTCACTACAGGAAGCACGGTTAGAGGCATCCCTGGTGATAGATGAGAGTCAGCAGGAGCCGAACAAGTTCTGGAGCTCAGTGACCCATGCAAAGGCAAATCACTGTCCTCCTGATAGGCAGGAGAGCTGGTAAAGCTACCAGCAAAAAAACACAGCACCAAATCAGAGCTGTGACACTGGCACATTACATTTCCAGAAAAATAATATCCTTGCAGAGTCTTTCCTTCAATTGTTCAACCCACAAACTCTTTTGCCTTTTGGAATTGCAGCAGCCCAAGTAGAAAAACTCAGTAGAAAAACTGAGAAAAACATCAGTGCAAATCCTGATGTTGCTACCCTGATGAAGTTTTCACAGCATGGTTTGTGCTGTACTTGAAAGTTAGTATGATTCTCAAAAACTCTTGTCTTCAGTGTTTCATAAGACTCTGTGAAACACTAAAGATCATATATTCTATGGTACTATGGATGTAGCTAAGCAAAAATCCTGCATTTTGCCTTAATGTCCACATTATTTTCTTCTTCTTTTTATTTTTTACAGTATCGATTCTGTTTTCCTTTGATAGTTTTTGCTTTCCTCTCAAGTTTCCACAAATTAACCACCTAATAAGAAATGAAAATATCGTGATATTTCACCAAACCTGAAGAAGTGAAAATTTGCATAATTTCAAGTTCTAGAAAGAATTGATATTAAAACAAAAAACATTACCGTCCCCCAACATTACAAAAATTTTAAAAAGGCAGTATCAGAGAATAAAGTGTCTTAATTCATTTGGATATTTTTGATAGCACATTTTATCTTAATCCAATGTCTAACATCTATCAAAAAATAAAGGAAGGTTAGTTTTTAAAGCTTCTCTTTTTTTAATCACAGCTGTTACTTTATTTGCATTTACTGTTCTAAACAAATGCACACTGTTGCCCATGAATTAGAGCAAGAACCACTGCTAAAAATCTCTATTAACATATGCAGTCAGAAAACAGATCTAAATCTTTGTCAGCCATGCCAGATTTTACTTTACAATGGCACTAATGCTGAGTACGTACCATCTCCTCAGCCACCAAAAATTCCTGAGATACCTTCTGTGCAAACAGCCGTTTACATAGTTATTGAACAGCTTTATCAGTTATTTCAGTGGAAAGGCCAGAGCACCCTTAACTGGTTTTAATCCCTATTTTATAACCTTCAGTATTTTTAATAAACTTTCTGAAGGTCAAAATAACATGTCTCTCAGCAACAGATTTTATCCTTCTTTAAAAAAAATACTAAATAACAACCACTATTTCCTCTCCTTCATCCCCTTGGAATTCCAATGATTCAAGACACATTTTCTGTAATGTCAGAAAAAGAAGCCTCTTCCTGTAAAAAAAATTGTGTTGGCAGATCTCTTGGTCTTGTTCAGCACTGCCCCCAAAAGACTGAAACCCCAAAGTCAAATTTGTTCTCTCTGAGGGTGGGACTCATCTGACTGAAGCATATCACCTTGAGGCTCCCTTCACAACCAATGGAGTCCAGCTTCTCTGAATCTTCTCACGCTATCTAAAGCAGATATGTAAAATCAGCAGGATACATCCTTGTAAGTCTCTCTTTCTCTCCAGTAACTACGAGAAGAAATAGAAAAACTACCATGGATGTGATTGCCTGAAGTACAGACATCAAACATTAAATGTATCTCATCATGAGTGCCAGAAAAGCTTCTGCTCTCACCAGTCAGACACAAATCATTTTAAGGAAAGGATTGGAGGACGATATTTCGGGCCTGTTTCCTTTAAATACAGTTCACAGGAAAGCAGTAAGTGGTCTCTCGCAAAAAAAATGAGTAGAAATAGAAGAAAAAAAAAAACAAGCATTGTTCTACTGAAAAGTATCTCAGAAAAAAAACCCTGATACAAGAGAAGATTAAGTTACACTGTCATGCACATTTATTCCCTTTTCCGGACAAATTCTTTGCCTGGAGTATTCCATCCATAAGGTTTAAGAGGACTCCATGACAGCAATAAAAAGTGCTGCCATTTATCCCTATTCCTTGCACAAATTCCCTTTCAGCCCTGAGAAATGAGGTCAAATAACTATAATGCTTCAGATCCACTGTGGAAAGAATATATAAAATATATCAAAAGAAAGACTTTCAATGCAAGAGAAACTGAAGTGAGTGAGTACAGCAGTATCATCCATTACAGCCACCTGGACAGAGGCTGTTGGCTCAGTCATTTGAGGGAAAGAATTGAACATACTCCTGTTTCTCCATACACTCCCCAAAAGAGAGAAAAGGCCCCAAAATACTGCACAGTTGCACTGGCTGGGAGGAGCCCACGTGAAAGACAAGTGAAGCTCACTTGCTCCGCTGTGTGGTTGTCTAACACATCCAAAGCAGCATGGACTTAGCCTCATGTTCAAGCTAGTCAAACTGGAAAAAGCCTGTTTCTTAAACCACAAGTAGATATCTAAATTCAGAAAAAAATGGAGACTCCTCTTTCACATTTCCTATTAGTTATCCAGATCATCTTCTCTTGCTTCCCACTGTTACCAACCCAAGTAAAGCACTCGTTGCAAAGCCCAGTTCCATTCCTTTTTGTTAGCTGTTCAGTGAAAATGAACGCTGAACATTAGCTGATGAATGCTGTCCTGTGTACTTTCCACTGGGAAAGGCAGAAAACCAATAACTGTTAATAATGTCCATGAATTAACTCTACAACAGCAAGAAAAGAAAGATGAGGCCAAGGAATTTCCAATTAAAAGCCCCCAGCATTTAAAAGAAGGTGATTAAAATGGGACATGACAAAAGGCCAAAACTGGCCACATGTTCTGTGTCTGACATTGGGCATGTGAACCCCAGCTATGGCACTGAGTCGAGTGTCACATGCAGCTGCTGAAGGCAGCCCTTGTCCCTGGGACGTGTCCTCTTCAGACACATGCTTCTCATTCTCCAAACACAAAATAAGATAAGGTTTTAATTATTCAGTTGTCCAAATCTATTATTGCTCCACCATGAGGGGCTCCAGTGGCTTCTCTGTTTAGGTTTTGTAAAATGAAAATACATCACAAAGGCTTAGAAATCAGCTTGTTTGTGCCTCCAAAAATTTCAAGTCCATATTAGACATACATTGTCATTCCTATGGCTGCCCAAAAGGCTATTTTTTTCAAAATTGAGAGGCAGCTTTTCCTTACCATCCTGCACACAGTTTTTGCTTTCACTACAGTGACATAGGTGCTTTCTATAATTTAAATAAAACCCCTTCCGTATAATCCTATATGTTTATTATGACAAAACAAACTAAAATTAAATTAAATTGCAGTAAATTAAACTAAATTACAAATAAAGAGTTTCATGGTGGGGAAAAGTCATTCAAAATCTACTCTGCTTTACAGGGAATTAAAAAGAACATTAAGAGAAACAAAATTGACTTTCTGCACATTAGTATGTATCAGGTCTTAGTGAAAAGTACACTGCTGGAACAAAATCATGAGATACTACATGATTCAAGCAAATTTTATTTCTCATTCAGAAACACTGAAATGTAACACTGGACTACAAAAATAATCAAGAATGACAAAATACAAAATGTGTGCTACTCAGTTAAACTGAACTGATTTGAAGTCTTGAGTTATTGCAAATCAGCAAAATAAAGCCATTTGGACCACAGTGATTTATCAGGACTGAGAACAGTCTTGAACGCTGAAAGTGAAGTCTGGAGAGAACTCCAAACATGATTGGGTTTGCATCACACTGTCTTCATGTTTTAGTTTTTTAGTTAGCATGAGCATTAGGAAGAGAATACTTCCAGCAAACAGAGGAGAATGGCGAATCATCCGTCGTGTCCTGAATAAGCAAAGAACTGAAGTTCACTTTTGCTTTTAAACATTAGTAACTTGTTGATGCCCCTCAGTCCTTCACCGAAGCTGCAGCTTCCCAGCACACAGCTAGGGCAGATCTACCCAATCTGCATGTAATTCCATGCAGAAATGAATAAAAGAGTTCTTAAAAGAATTTTAACATATTTTCTCCTGAGAACCAGACACACAGTTTTTCAATGAACTACAAAAGGCCGGGCACCGAATTGAATACAGAGTCCCTTCTCCCTTCAAAGGGCTCTGGATCCGCCCTTCATGCATCACTGCAAATTTTCAGTTTAAATTCATCAGTAAGCCAAAGCAGGCAGGTCTGCTGCCAATGCGTGACAGGCTTCCATTTGTCACTGGGTCCAGAAATGAATAAAGCCAATTGCAAATCTTTAATTTAAGATGGGAGGTGGGGGTGGGGGGATGGGATGGGGGAGGACAGGGAGTGGATGAAACCAAACCAACCTAACAAAAAGCTTCAATCCACCAGGTTTTCTCTAGAAGCATTCAAATGTTAGGAATGATTTAGAAGTGAAAATCTGAAGAGAAGAAAGCAAATGAGTTTTCAGAAGAGTTTTATGTAAGTAAAACCTATACATAGCCCTGGAATCTTAGATGTGAATTGCAATGAGAATAAGAGTTGAAATTAAAAAAAAAAATAAAAGAATCCTCAAAGATGAAAAGTCAGTTCAGTTTATCACGTCTACAGAATTCAGATTCCTGTCCTGAAGTATGGCTTCAAGTAGGTGCTATTCAAAAAATAGGAAGTTATTATAATATTCCCAGCGTTCAAGCTACTAATGGGAATGTTGAACAGAACCAGGTGTGAAGCAGAGTGTATCCTGCTGGAATCACTTTCTTCTTACGAGCAAAATGCAATTAACTACTCCCTTTTGAATATGTATGTCCACTGAGTTGGCTTAAATCTTAAAATGATTCGTTGTAGACTTTTTATTTTAATTATTTCTTCATAAATCTGAGATAATGCATTGTGCAGGAAGAAAATGCAGAATTAATATTTAAAGTGAAATTGAAAAATATATTTTGTATTACATAATAGGATACTTTGTCAAAATATCAGGGAAGTGCTTTTTGCATGAGGCACTGACATACATTGTGATAAGCTCCAGAAGATTTAAACCCTGATGAAAACAGTAGTAAAAGAGCCAACTCCACTGGCTTGTCTGAAGCAATATTTATATTAAGTGTTGTAATATATTTTATGATGACGCATTGAGTCTCAATAGACACTTTAAAAAAATAAATAAATCACTGACTTAATACAATAGTGGAAACAAGAGGATGCTACAAAGAAGTACAAACACTTACTTCTTGATCACTCACTGGTGTAAAAGCAACTGTGTACTCTGCCAGGGCCACATCATTCACCAAGTTTTTCACTTCTTCATCAAACACAGAGTTAATAATTCCTCGCCTGTGCAATTCTCCTTGCATCCTCCTAATGAAGCTGTTCCTTTCCTGGCACTTTCGGGTGAGGCAAGCCAGCTTAGCCTGTGTGACATGAACACATACACATCAATTTCACTCCCTCTTGAGACTACAAGATTATGTTTTGTGTCTGATCTGTAATTTCACACATTTTGACTGGAAGCTTTAGATTGCAGTCCTATGTTTCTAGGCTGGCAATTGTGCCTCTGCACATTGCAACAGTGACATGTGGGCACAGATGAACTGGAGAGAGATGTTGTGCAAAGTCCCCCTTTGGACAGGCTGAAGAGTACCCTACCAATACCATCAGCAAGCCCTTGCCTAAAGCCCAGCAGCAAACAGCTAAGTCAGGGGCAGCTGCAGAAGGCAGAGACACACACACACAGAAGTATGTAGCAAAGGGATACACCTTTTTGTAGGTCCTGCATCAGCTTTCAGGAAAATACAGTACCTTCAGAGGAGCTAGCATCAACTTGGTTTCAGACTTCCTCTTCTTAAGTTCTTCTTCCTGAGGGATTGAAAAACACTCTGTATTAATTTATTCAAGAGTCATTTCAAAATACTGTAGCAGTTTTTTCGATATTTCTTTTAGACCTGACTTCCAAGGTCGCATATACACTTCGCATATTTGTATGACCTTGTATCAAGAAGAAAAATGAAGCAGTGGAAGGAGTTGGTTGTACTCAGACAGACACTGGCTCTCAAACACTGGCCTACTAGCACTAATGTTTGTCTTGTGTATTACCAAAGGCTTTGGGATCTTTTTAGATGGATCCCTCTATAAGTGAGGTTATTTCATCAAAGCAGCATCACATTAAAGACCTGGTATCCTTCATTAAGCACTCATGTTCCCATTTACTCTGTGGATCTTCCAAAATACTCTTTCAGGGAAAATTTTCCCTTTTCTTATCTGTATTATATTGTAGAATGAGAAACAAGGAGGGATTTTTCTGCATGTGTATTCCATAGCAGGCTCTGAAAAGTGAACAACAACCACTTTCTACCCTGACACAATCTATGCATGTCCTCTTTTAGGAGGTGAGCCAGGGTGAGCCAGATGACCGAGTCTGTACCTTATAATTAAAATGTTTCCTATTCATAGGAAACCTGCTTCCTTCTACAGAAACCATGCAGAAAAAAGTACAATATCCTGTCAGGTAAAATCAATTTCTATTATGAATCAATACAGTATTATTTGGCAATAAAGTACAGATGCCTTTGCATTCATTTTGCTTGATAATTTGCATTTCTATAAAGCCTGCAGTAAATATATTATGTGCATCAGAAAAGGATTCCTTTTATGAGAGTTCAGTTATGCTGAAAAAGATCACATGGTCCTCATCTAATACATTGTGGGCTTGGGAAGAACCAGAGTAGACAGGAAAGAAGGGACATGTCTTTTCATTGCACCAGCACTGGGGGAACAAAGAAAAAGCTGGTAGTAGGTCCCTGCACTAGCAACTTTCAATTCTTGATGAGGCATGGAGCAAAACATTTTGCTGATGCAAAAGAAGAATTAGGAGTTGCCCATTTATATGGATAGCACGTCTCACCCTTTAGTCACCTACCATCTGATATCCACAATCCACCACTACAGACACCAGACACTACAAAACATTTTTATTTTACCACCACCATTCTGCTAAGAGTCCTAATCAATGCCTGAGAGAAGCCACTGTACAGGACTGGTTTAAAGTAAATCACAGTACATGACAAGGCTGGAAAAAAATAAACCAACCAAATAAACAAAAAACAACCCAAAACTGTGTAACAGGTGGACTTGCCAGGAGGAAGTAGAATGAAACTTGCACCGAGTAGGGAGAAGAAAAGCATCTCCTGCACTCCAGAGGAAAGACAGAGGAGACCTGCGTTCCATACATTGTATCAAGGTCTGAAGAATACTATAGAAAAAATGCCATTCACTTAGTTGTTTCAGGGTATAATGGGCAGTTCCAGTTTGGCTCACATTGTAACTATCATCCCTTTTTGAAAAATAGCTTCCAAAGAAATAGGAAACAAAATCTAAGGGGAAAAAGTCCTAGCAGGAACTTGCTTCCACCTAAGAGTTCAGTAGTTGTAGTCACGCTGACGGCAGTAGCTTTGCTGTCAGGCAATAAGGCAGTAGCTTTGCATACGTTAATGTCTGTACCCGCTCTGGTCTGCCAGGTGAGGTATAATGCACCAGTATAAAAACTGCTCATAGAGGTATACTTGTGAATACATGGGGGTTCTCACCAGAATAACTATGTCAATTATTAAAAATAAAAACCACACGCCTAACCGAAAATACATTAATAAAACTCTTAATGTGTGCCCCTAGCAGTTGAACCAAATACTGTTAGAAAAAACTCCAACAAGATTTTATCTCTAGTTCAGTGTTTCCTAATCTGATATAGTGCAACAAGAGAGCTCCGAATGTTAGAAATCCTGACAATTCATGCCAAGAAGGTGCTCTGCAAAGAATTTCAGCACCACTTTGCTTGCGTTACACTATGGGGATTATAACAGAGACTGGCAGCAACTTTTATCATAGTCTATCAGCACTCTATAACATTGACCACCCAGGCAGTTTACATCTTCCCTTATTTCTCTGAAGTCAGGGGTACTTTTATATGTCTGGAAACCATTTAATTATCCTCAGACTCATTCCCAGTAAAGAAGATTGTTTTGGTTCTCTCCTTTGAGAAGAAAGAGGAAGAATTTGAAGTCTAAGCCCCCATTTGTCCACCCACTTAAGCACACAGAAAATGACATTATTATTTATACCTTTTCACACAGCTGAGCCTGAAGGAGCTTCACTTCATTCTGCAAGTCGTGAAACTGATTTTGTAATGCAGCCTGGTCCCTGAGCTGGGCTTTCAAGGTCAGCGCTTGCTGCTGTAATCTCTTATTGGCTATTTTATTCTCAGCTATTTCTTGGGCATCTTTCACAGTGTATACAGTCTAGAGAGTAAATACATAGATGTTCAAATTAGATGTATAAAATAATGAAAATATTCTCAATCATGTTTTAGAGCACAAAACTTCTCAACCAATATTCATACCCGTCCTGTATGTATATATATATAAAAAAGCTGGTATAAAACAGACCTCTAACCTTCATGAACGTATTAGCACTAACATCTTGCACTAATCTTAAAATTATAAGAAAGGAACAGGTGTAGAATTGGGATTTCACAATGCTTCTTCAAGGTAAGTATTGTATTACAATCATTTCATATCTGGGGAAACTGTCACAGAAATTAAGTGACCATCGTCTGGTCACACAAAGAGTAAAAGTCCCCAGTCTCCAACTGCTATATAATACGCCTCTTGTTTTTTCTACATACATTTATCTCAGAGAGCAAATTCCACTCTCTCAGTTATATTTGTGTTTTGAAGATGATTAATAAAACTAATCATATTTTAAGTATAAATTTCAAAAATATTTTAAAAGAAAATATTTATTACATTAAAATGTAGAAATGGTGGTACAGAACAAGTGAAAGAAGGAGCTTCTGAATTTGACTACTTCTCCCCCACTCTCCAATTTTTTTTTCAATTTTGTGCACTTAGATTTAAAGGATTAGTAAAAGCTTTAGATTGATGGTCAGCATCATAAGGTTAGCTCCTAGAAGTGACGCTGTCAGATTAAACGTACAGATTAAGAATGAGCAAAATGTGAGGGTGAAGAAAGTCTTGTGAAAAACACTTGTACTATTGTGAATTTGTATTTAAAAAATATCAAGTTGATACACACAGCTGCTTAAGACTTCTGATAATAAGTTATATAAGCAAGTCCAAAAGATTAAGCATTTCAGTGGTTACGCTAAAAATTCTAGTCAGACCTATGATATTTATATGATAAAACCATATAAACCATATAACCACTGTGTTAAACTTCTGAAAAAAACATGCAGGAAAACGGTTTGGTTTTAGCAGTACTAACACTGACAGAACCGACAGCAGAACTAATGTTCAGCCATGATGCACACCACCACAGTTAAATTTTCTCTCCCTTTCTGACAGCCTTTCCGATGTCGACACCCTTGGTGATTACAACTACAACTGAAGGCACCGTTTCATAGAAAATAGCAGACTGAAGTAAAACATCACATCACCCTGCCTGCAACAGACCATCGCAACATAGATAAAACCAGAAGTACGGCATTTTCATACCGCCCTTCCTAAAGAAGCAAGTGGTCTATGCACTGTGTTCAAGCAAGTCCATGCTTTGTACCAAACTTTTTGGCTCCCTCTTGCGTTAAAAGAACAATAGCAACTGTTGGACACATCAGGATTGATTAGACAAGGGTTGCAGTGACAAAAGCCTGAGGATGAATGGGTTTGAAACATGGTATTTTCCTCATCTTCTTTCCCACACAAAAAGTATGCTAAATGAAAAAATGAAAACACTTCTTGACTCAAGATGCTTAATGGAAAAAGAGTGGACTAACTAAAAAAAAAAAAAAAATTGCTTGGAGGTTAGTCAAGGAGATGTTTCCTCTTTACTTTTGCATTTTGCTGACCTGTTGGCAGCTTTCTGTAGTTTCAAAGCACAAATGAGGCATACAAGGTTAATTTATGATCACTTTGTCAGATGTCCCAGTTAACAGTAAACATGGGTTGTGTAGTCAAGCTCCAGAAGGGTGAAGGACACAGCAGCTGGGACTGGGAAATAACCGAAGGATAACTAAGCCCAAAATGTAGCATTTAACACACTGCATTCTTGTAAAATCTGGCAAGATCTCTAGTCTTTGAAGTTGGTGCCTAAACATCAAAAATAAAAAAAACATCTTCCTCTTCCTATGTGCACTGTGCTTATCTGAAAACTCAATGAGAAAATGAGGACATTTTGGCTATAGGCCATGACAGGAGTCAGCAGTTTGCTGGGGAAGCCCAAAATCTGATTTACTGTGTGTATTCCATGCAAAATTTAGTTATTCATTTTCAAAGTTGTAAAGGTACCATGCTCCCTTCCTGCTCACCCACCTCACCCACATATTTTTCCTAACTTCTATGACAGCACCATAGTTCAGAAGGTCACCTCAATATCCTAGGAAACCTCCCCAAATACTCTTATGATAAAAGGTATTTCCTCTGATAGCAACATCACTGAAACAAAGAGTCCTAGCAGTAATCTTGGAGTATATTATCTTAGCTCTCTTTTGGAGTCTCAGCTGAGAACTAGGATCCCTGGGCTTCAGGGGCTGTAGTATACGTAAGATATGTACAACATGCTAAAAGACATGCTCAAAACACATCATATGTCAAAGACCTCCCAGCTTCGGGTTCTAGGTCTAGAGTGTTCATTACCCTCACACCTTCCAAACATTGCTCACAGAGGTCTTGCAGAAAATGAAGTTTAGAACCAGAAAAACCAGAAATTATTGTGATTTAATTTATCAGAGTTTATTAATAACTTGTGGGACGAAAAGCACTTCTGGGCAAGGGTGGCAACTAACTGAAAATAAGAACAGGATCACCAGTCTACAAAATTGACCTCAGGAAGAAAAATGATGCTCGAAAAGTAGATCATGATTGTAGAATCACAGATTCATTTTGGTTGGAAGAGACATTTAAGATCATAAACCGTTAACCCAGCACTGCCAGGTCACCAGCAAATCACGTCAATGAAGCACCACATCTGCATGTCCTTTAAATACTTCCAGGAATGGTGACTCCACTACTTCCCTGGGCAGCCTGTTCCAATGCTTCACAACCCTTGCAATGAATACATTTTTCCTAATACCCAGCCTAAACCTTCCCTAGATCAACTTGAGGTCATTTCCTCTCATCCTATCACTTGTTACTTGGGAGAAGAGACCGACCCCCGCCTTGCTACAATCTCCTGTCAGGTAGCTGTACAGAACAATAACGTCTCCCCTGAGCCTCCTCTTCTCCAGACCAGTTCCCTTAGGCACTCCTCGTAAGACTTGCTCTCTAGACCCCTCACCTTCTCCCTCACCTTCACCTCTCAGCTTCTTTGCCCTTCTTTAGACATGTTCCATCACCTCAATGTCCTTCCTGTAGTGAGGGGCTCAAGGTGCACTCTCACCAGTGCCAAGGCACAATCACTTCCCTACTCCTGCTGGCCACACTATTTCTGATACAAGCCAGGATGCTGTTGGCCTTCTTGGCCACCTGGGCACACTGCTGGCTCATAGTCAATAGGCTGTTGACCAACAAAATCTTTTTCCACTGAGCAGCTTTCCAGCCACTCTTCCCCAAGCCTGTAGCATTACAGGGGGTTGTTGTGACCCACATGCAAGACTTGGCACTTGGTCATGTTGAATCTCATACAACTGGCATCAGCCCATCAATCCAGTCAGTCCAGATCCCTCTGTAGAGCCTCCTGACCTTCAAGCAGATCAACATTCCTGCCAAACTTGGTGTCATCTGCAAACTTACTGAGGGTGCACTCAATCCCCTCATCCAGATCATTGCCAAAGATGGTAAACAGAACAGGCCCCAGCACTGAGCGCTAAGGAACACCACTTGTGACCAGCCACCAAATGGACTGAATTCCATTCTCCACCACTCTCTGGGCCTGGCTATCCAGACAGTTTTTTATCCAGCAGAGACGACACTCATCCAAGCCATGAGCAGCCAGATTCTCCAGGATAATGCTGTGGGAAATAGCGTCAAAAGCTTTATCAGAAGTCCAGGTAGACAACGTCAACAACTCTTCTCTTGTCCACCAAGCATGTCACCTTCTCATAGAAGGACATCAAGTTGGTCAAGCAGAACCTGCCTTTCATAAACCCACACTGACTGGGCCTGATCACCTGGTTGTTCTGTACATGCCGAATTATGGCATTCAGGATGATCTGCTCCATAACCTTCTCTGGCACCAAGGTCAGACTCACAGGCCTGTAGTTCCCTGGGTCCTCCTTCTGGTCTTTCTCATAGATGGGCATCACATTGGCTAACCTCTAGTCAACTGAGACATCCCCAGTTAGCCAAGACTGCTGATAAATGATGGCTTGATGAGAACTGCCAGTTCCCTCAGTACGCTTGAGTGGATCCCCATCGAGCCCCATAGACTTGTGTGTGTCTAAGTGACATAGCAGGACAATAACCATTTCACCTTGGATTATGGGGCCTTCATTTCACTCCCCTTTCCTTCTTTTCCAGCTCAGGGGGCTGACAACTCAGAGATCAACTGGTTTTATTATTAAAGACGGAGGTAAAAAAGGCATTCAGTACCTCAGCCTGATAACGATTGTGCCAAAAAGTCTTTTTTTTTTTTTAATCTGGAAAAACTTAGGTCATATTTTAACAATTTCAGAGAAACCCACTATTGACCGCTTGATATATGTTAAAAAGTTTATTTTAAAAGAAAATTATTCAAATAAAGCCACAGCCTTTGGTAAAACATATCTACTCTATTTTCTACCATGCTTCTTGCTTAATTGTGCCAATAAAATAATTTCCTTTGGTTAAGACATAATGGACTTGAGATAATTAGTTGTGCCATCAAATAGTGGAACTGATGGATAAACCAGCTGTAATGTACATGTACTGCATCTTTGACCCTGGTATGAGACACAAGTGTATTCAACAATTTGTCATTAACCCTCAACAAGGAATAAAATTGGATGAAGAAGACAGATCCAAATCAATCAATATGGCTATATTGTATAAGTATATACTGCTGATTAATAAAATAACATGAAAAGTTTAGTAATTGGAGGGATTTAAAAGTGGGCTTTATTTTTTCTTCAGAAGAAAAGCTGATCTGCACTTTTTCCGGGGTAACAACTTTGTCAATATTGATGAATTTCACCTCCATGTGAGTTACAGAAACAATTATCATCTTCATTCAGTGACCAATTAAATAGACAGTAATTGCCCCAGATTGTCCCCAAGCAAAAGGGTTAAAGCTCCATTGCCCAAAAATGCCCCCAAAATCTTAAATGTTAGCTTAAACGAAACACCATGATACACTTCTGCTTATTTTCAAACAATTTGGGAGTTCTTCTTCTTCCTTGAAATAGATTTCATTGTTTTTAAGATGTTACCTGCCAATACACCAAAATGATATGAAAAATCTGTGCTTCATTTTCAATTAACAACCAGAATTCAGTTGTCTAAACATCAGCACATGTACAAGTGTACAAGCTAATATGAAATAACTGCATAGGACTTGCAGGTGCCTAACTACATCTTCAGCCACGGTGCCCTAAGACATTTAAATGGGATGAACAGTGACATTTAGGCAACTGAACTGAGCCCAGAATCTTTACATTTTCCAGAATCTGCTTTTATTTTCTTCTGGAGCAATATCTATCTATCTGGTTCAAAGTGAATTTGCAAATATTGCAGGTTGCTACAAAATTGCATTCCCAGCTGGTAAAAATTACATATTTCTTCTTCACAGTTTTCCTGTTAAGGAGATGGGAATAATTTCAGGGCTAGTAAAAAGTCTTTATGAAAGCTGCTTCCAGGAGACTACTTAACGATTAAAAATCTTTCCATAAAATTCTTTAATTTGGTAGAAAACATTAAAAATTTATCAAGACACAGAACCACCTGAAAATTCAAAAAACTTCCATTTACAGCAAACCCAGACTTTCTGTGATATAGATATGTTCCAATTAGACTTTTTCTCTTACATTTAATAGAAAGATTTCCTGGATTTTGGTGATAAACACTTGGGCTGCATGCATCAGTTACAGACTTTGACTCACCATTAACCCACACCACCTGCTCACTGGCAGTGGAAGTTGCTCCACAAAGTGTATCACAGCTTCATTTTGCCTGTCCAAATCCAGTAATCAGAGCTAGAAGTCAGAAAGGCCAGACAATGGAAACACTGGAGACTCTTACAACACCTTTCATAAAGGTCACCTGAAAACCCAGGCCTCACAAAATGACTCTGGAGGTGTCTGTAACGCCCACGCGGAGTCCAGACTTTGGACTATCCAGTAGATGGATGTCTACCTTGCATCATATCTGCTCACAAGTTTATAGCTCCAGTGGCTCTAAGTGCTCTATACTTGCTTGAAATCTATTTCCAGTAGCAATAATGGGTGACTGCATCCAAAACATCCCCTCTCAAGAAATATGCTTTTCTCCATTCCATTTACATACAAACCATTAATTTGCAGTGCTGATTTCCAAGCATTCTGTCCCCAACCTCTAGTTTAAGGTGGTGTAATTCTGAGAGAGCCTGTGTCAAATGAGTTTTGATTTCTTCGTATCTTGTTTCAGCAAAGCCAAGTTCTCTGTACCACTTCTGAGCCTAACAGGAAAAAAAAAAAACAAAATTACCGACTATAATTAGTCTAGCAGTGGTATCATTTTTAAATACCAGCTTACAACCATGGGCTTGTGTCTGGTCTCCACATCACAAGTTTTAAATTGTTGTAAATTGATTAAAATAAATGGAATTATGCAATACACTACAGTCTTATTATAAGAAATGAGTAAGAATCTTAAAGGAAGCTCTGTAGAAACATATCTAACTAGAGCTATGCAGAAAAATAGATTAATTTTTAAATTGACTTCTAGATTTGAAGGCACTTTGAGTATTCTGAACAAAGCTTAAAAAGCAGTAATGAATGCGCTCACAATTTCAGAGATTATGTCTTTGAAAGCCTTCAGAGCAAATGGAAAGTAAGATTTTATCAGTTAGGGGGAAAAAAACTTCCTGAGAAATGTCAAAAATGAAAAATGCAAAGGAGGGGAAAAAAACCCTCCATATTTTCACCTGTATATTCTTTCTAGGATGACTTTTCTCCCCTTATATGCTTCTAACTGTAGTTTGAAAAACAAAAAACCACAAACAAACCACACAGTAGATCATCTCGTTGCCTGACAGCACAGTCTTTTCCTCATACGATAGATCATTTCTTCTCCGTTCTGGAGAAAAAGGCTCTCTTTCTTTTAAGAAAACTAGGGAAGGTGCTTTAACACACAACTTCCTTGTAACACACAAAAGGATTAGAAGCACCCCAAAAAATCAGATTTTAAATAAATACATAAAAATCAAACGATTTCTTGATGTTCAAATTACAAGGTCAGAAGTCGTTACCTAACCATCCATCTCTCCTCCAAACTCACCCCGTCATTCCAGTTGCCTCATATGAATTCTGGTAAGTCTTACAAAGCTGCTGTCAAAGGACAACCATTTTGTACACCCACCATGTATAATCCTGCTGCTCTTTTATATACTCAGCACTTGTTACTGCCAGTGGTTTTTCCACAAGGAGTCTGAGCAATGCCTGTTATTGCATGAAACAGCCCCATAAATCTACGCTTGCCATAAAAGCAATACATTCTGCTTAGATAAGGGTAGAGTGGAGATTGTTCAACAAAAAACAGGAATGTGGAAGCTAATGCATTTTGAAAGGCACAACACTGAAATCTTCCTCGGTTGGTATTAAAACTGCAGATTTACTTTACACAGCCACAAACTAACCATCCAAATAAGTCTCCCCGTAGGTGGAGCTGGACTTCCCGTTTATCACACAGATGTCGAGAGAAGGGGCAGTGTGCATGCTTTGCACCATCACTGCGTATAGCCTGACCCCTTGACAGAGTCAGATTTTACATCATTTTGCCTCTCTTTCAAAAACTACTTTGAATTCAGGTTGGCTGTGGTCCTCGGTGCTTCTACAGCCTTCTAGTTCTCCTTATCCTAGTGAAGGGGAGGGAAGAAGCCTGTCCAGAGACGGCCACAGCAGTTTGTTCTGTGTGTCCTCGGCACAGAAGCACTCAGTTTCTGTCAAAGTGCGCTGGAGGAATGCAGCTTCACTTGAAGTTCTGACCAACCATGAATTCATCACTTAACTGAAAGATCAAAGGGGTACATTTTATTTCTGCAGACCAGAGACTTCCTTGTTTTGTAAAAGTGTTAAATCCTGGCAGAAAGGACAGCCATGTAAGAAAACAAGAATGAAAACAAATTTGCTCCTCAGAATCACATCAGAGTAGGAAGTTACCTCTTTTTTTGATTTTTCTAATTCCTTTTGCTGTATTTTTAGTTCCTCTTTTGCCTTTTCAACTTGCTCTTTCATCACACTGTAGCTTTCAGACATGCTACCCTGGATATACAACAGAAAGACATGACTCCTCTTACCCATATAAAATGGCACACAAGTCTTTATAGAACGATACATGGCTTCCTTCTGAATTACTAAAAATATGGGCATAAAAATTATCTGCATCAAGATATTAGAGATAAATCTTGCCTTGACAATTATTCTCAACTGAAGTAATAATTCTGCCTTTACAAGAACATAGTAATCGCTATAGAAATTCACTGTGGTGAGATTCATGACTACAGAGGAGAAACATGAGCGAGAAATCCACTGTAAGTAAAGATCTTGTCTTTAGGTACATGTGTCGTAAAAATCAAAGCAGTAAAAAAAATAGACCCTATCAGAATAAACATTAGTAAATGAATGTGTGCACGCTTTTCAATAACACGATTGTTTCACAACCCTAAATACTCCACCATTATAACAGAAGTTTACGGAAATTAATTTGCTCTACCAGAAGCTTCTACTCTTGCAATAAGATAAATAATTTTTAAAATGCCTGAAAATTCACTCTTCTAAGTATTATTTTTAACTTTGTACCTTGCTGCATCACTTTAAAATTATCTAACAAAACATACAGCTAAAAGTCTCTGGTATTTTGCCTTCTATTTCAAAGATAACTTTAGCACCTCAAATCTCTAGCACATGCGAAGTTATACCATTTTCTGTATGACAAAGTTCATTTAGCTTGGTCCTCTAAATGGCATTTTTATCTCCCCTTTCTTTAGAAGAACCTGCTTGATAACATTCCTCATTGTTATTATTTACCTCTTTTCTGGGGAAGTAGTTTGAGGAGTCTATAACCAGAGCCCCTTCTTCTTCCGTCTGAGTTATACTACATGCTGTTTCAGCTTTCTTTGGCTTAAGACCACGTTGACTTTCTTCTTTTAGTTTTACTATCTTTTCCTTTGTTCCCAAACTTTTATCTTTTCTCAGCTCTTCATAGGTGAAACCCAATGAAGACATGAATTCTTTCAATTTGTTGTTTTCTAAAATAAAGTTTGCATTTGCTTTCTGAACTTCATCAAGCTGTTCAGAGGTTTCTTTCTTGATTTTGTCTATTTCTCTTTTCAGTACACATTTTTCCTCCTGTAAATCAGAAATAATTTGATAACAGCTGGTTTTGCACTCCTGAAGTTCTGAAACCAAGGTCCTGTATTTGACTTGTTCACGCTTTACCTCTGCCACACATTCCAATAAAGTTTCTTTTTCACCTTCTAAAAGAGATATCTTTTGTAAATTTTCCTTTCTTTCCTGTATTAATTCATTATATTTTGCTACATAGTTCTCCTTGTTTTGCAATAATTTAGCTATTTCTTTGAAGCATCTGCTTCTTTCTTCTTTCAGGTCAGAAAGAAGCTGGAAATATCTCCTTTTGCTTCCATCCAGGGATAAAACACTCCTGGGAAGTTTATTTGATGCAATTGTTAATGAGTCTTTTTCAGAATTCCTATTTTCCTCTTCAACACATGAAAGGCTCTTAGAGAAGGTTTCAGCAAAAAGTGTCTCTGGGCTCATGGTGTTTTCTTCTGATAAGTTAATATAACATTCACCAGCAACATCTTTCTCATTAAATAAGTTTTGGAATGAAACAATGTTAGCTTCATCTAGTGGTAAAATGGATTGAAAATACACATCCATCTCCTCTCCCAGTGCACACATCATCTGAGCATATCTCTCATTCTCCTGCGGTAATATACAGACTTTTTTAAAGTAATTTTCATTCTCTTGCATCAGTAGAAATATCCTCTGAGAACACAAAGCCACTGCTTTTTCCAGTGCATGTATTTTCACAATACATTCATTACCAACTTCCAGTGGTGACAGATGACAGAAACACTCAAAAAAATTGCTCCCTGGCAGGAACAGTTTGCTTAAGCACACAGTCCTCTCCTGCATAGGAGACAGTATGTTTAGCAGACACCTCTCTTCCTCTGACCCCAAAAATTTCTGGGAGTATGCATATTGCATGTTTTCAGCAGCTATTTTTTGACATGAGAAATTCTTCTCATTTGGTTCCCATAGTTTCACGGCCTCTTCTTTCTTCTCTTTCAGGCCAGTATTGGTGGAAGGGTTTGTTTGGTGAGCTGGTTTCTGAGGTTGCTCTCTTTTCTCTTCCATTTTGAATATGCCTTCTCCATTACATACCCTATTCACACTAGAGAAGCAGATTTCTGAGAGGTTTTCTTGTTTCTCGATTAGTTTAGGGCTCCCTTCAAAACGCTTCTTTAAGTCTTTAAAATCAACAGACAAATTTTGGACACCCTGTGGGCTACCTAGGCTGTTTTCGGCTTCCTTTCCTTGCTTCCAAGGCCTGATCAATTCAGTTTTATTGAAAACTTCAGAATTTTCCTCAGGAATACAGGTCACCTGCTGTGGTTGAGCTTTCTCATTCTGTATTTCTTCTTCTCTTGCACTCCCTCTAATGATTTTTTGGTGATACTTTACATCATCAAAAACTTTATCCAGATATTTATTTTTACTTACACTTTTTGGCAGACTTTGCTTGTTTTCCCCATGTTTTTCGAAGTTGTATTTTTCTAGACACCATGTGAAAGACTCAGTTAAAGCGCAAGTCATACTTCCGCAAAGTGCAGAAGCTTTGCCAGAAAATCCTCCTTCTGCAACAAGGCAGAGGCCTTCAGAGCAAAGACTGATATTTGCCTCACAGAAATTCAAACTTCTCACTTTCTTTACACTGCTGACAGCTGGTAAGTGGTAGCTATCAGGTTCTAACAAGGTAAGTTGAGGCATCTTCCTTATCAAAGCTTCAAACACAGAATCAGGGAACATCTTTGCTGATAGATCTACAGCTTGCTCCTCTGAGACAGAAAGGTTGTCTTCATCTTCGGTTTCCTTACTTGTCTCATTGTTAGTTAGCTCCTCAGAGCAAGGGGGAAGCAGTCTTGCCACACAATAACTTGGGGTACATCTGAACAAAATGAAACTATCATCTTCTAGAGTACCTGCCCTCTTTGTTCCATGGGTGACCTGGTAATAACAAAAGAGAAATGTTTCAAACTGAATAATATCATCGAAGATATATAATTCTGTGTTGCTAATCATAATTTATTTTTCACTTCATCCATAAAATACTTGATTACAGATAGATACGGAAAAAAATCCATATAAAAAGTTTTTGTATTACCTAAAGATTTGCAATGAGAGTAATGTTAAAAATCAGGTAAAATAAGTCAATAATTTTCTTAGTGCAACCCTGTATTAATTTTGTAAAACGTATTTAATAGCTATGATTTAAAGCTACTTTTATATTAATCTTTAAATACACCAACTCTTCATTTTATCTCAAAATTCACAGACTTACTGTGCACAAAGTTAGCAAGAATAGCGGTAACTTTTCTGCTCACCTGCTCAATCTCAGCTAGACCAGCAACTTTTTCAAAGGTACTGGAATTGTGTTCCAAAACTGATAGAAGTTCTGGTTGCTCCTCCGTCTGCTTCAGCCCATCATAGCTACATCCTGGTGTTTCTGTTACAGTGAAGTGTAATGCCACTCCCAAATAGTCACATGAACAAAAAACCCACCCAAAACCAACTGACTAGATGTTTCGAACAGAAAAGTATTTTGGTGAGAGTATGCTCAAAACCACCTTCTCTACCAGAAGCATACACCACTAATGATGCAGAGATAAGCACAACATTGAACATGAAAACAAAATTCACAAGAAAGCAGAAATACTAAGCTCTAAAATAAGGTATATTTGGGGTCCCCCAGTTCGCAAAGCATTTAAAAATGGAAAACACATCTCATTACACGGGGTAGATGAAAACTTATGGGTTAAACTTACGGGTAAAAATTATTCCATGCAGTCTGCATTTGCATACACTGAAATTTGCTATAAAATTCCCATAATAAATGTCGGAAGAATTTACCTGATAAATTTGCCAAGATCAGATCTTCCTCAATGCTTGGTTTGAACAGCAAATCTGACTGCTGCACAGCATTCTCAAACACTATACTTCAGCCAGAGCATGGGAAGTATCCCCTAACTCCTCACCTAGGTAGCTTCTTGAAAGTTCTAGGGTTTCTTGAGAAAGCTCATATCTAAATGCTGGTATCATACTGAAAAATAGTTATTTCTTCACCTTCCCAAGATACAGTGACCAGATTAGGAAGCTTTTAGAAGGTTTTATACCTTCTAAGACATGCACACACATGAATGAAATAATCTTTACATTTATTGCACACAAATGAAAGAAAAAAATTCAGTTTGTTTTCATACCAGACTCCTTAGCATGTAGCAACACAACTGGGGTTTGAGTAGCTCTGCTTCTGCGTGAATCCAAAACTGCTCCCCCTTTCAGATTTTGACCATCATCTTGGATTAGATCTCCATTCTTAATGGGAAAGGGTGGGAAAAGAAATAAAACCAATGTTTATGATAAGCAAAACAGGCATATAAATTTTCTTTGCTATTTTACATTTAGAAGACCCACTGTTTCATTATAATTGCTATTATTTCATGGAATTCTCTCATTGCAATATTTTCTAGCCAATGTCATAGTTTTAAACTCTACCCTAATATTTCCTTCATACTTCACAAAGAGTTAAGGAAGAAAATCTGAGTAACAAGCATGTAAGATGTCAGATCACAGATGGAACACTCTCAGAACTTCAAGCAGCATATGCTTGTTATATGCTCATGAACAAGGAGAAAAGAATGTCCAATCAAGTACAGAATGAGACTAATAGTTCAGTGCCCAGATACAAAGACTACTGTTCCTAGGTTGGAAGAATTCAAAGTGGAATAATCATTCCAAATAACATTTTCTTTTCCATTGATAATTTAACTGTAAATTTCATATTCTGTTCTGGACGTTTATCTTGACTCCCTGATTGAATCTGGAAATCACAACTTCTGGTGCAAAGCAGATACCCTCATTGCTTGACACAGAGGAGATCACATTTGACATCCACCATGCTCATTTTTAGTGAACAGAACACTCAGGTTTGATCTTCTCAACAAAACACATAATTGAGGTGGTAGACAGAACAGCTACAACACAGAAAACAAGCCAGCACAGTCACTTTTATCTTCCTGCACTGCACTCAACTCCTGTTGGCAACAAATGCCAGCAGAAAACAAACATGGTCCCTTTAGGCTGAGCTGCAGCTTTAAAATTACATACAGACAGGAAAGGCAATGACTTCAAAGCTGTCAGTCTACACTGAGTCAGAAAATGCCATTTGATTTTCCACAGGATTACTAGTGAGAATAATGATTTCAACCCAAGTCAGCTGCCACATTATAATGCTTTATTATGAGATCCTGATTGGGAGGCATGACTTAAGCGCAAACCATCACCCTTCCAAAATTTCTTTCTTCATTTTCTCAGTAATATTGAAGCTAATGTTAATTCCTTGAAACACACTCATTCCTTCCTTGCAAGTTCATCTTTATTTCTTCTCACATATCTTTTCTTTATTGTTATGTGAGTTTTGTCAGAAGAAGTTACACAACATTATGTAAAAAGTACTAAGCCTGGGTGTCAGGAACATCATACTACGAAATCAAGACCTCAGATGTCATGTGAAAGTTGTAGAAACATGCGTCACTTGGTGTTTCACGATTTTCCTTCACCAACACCTTCAACAAACCCCTAACGTTCACATCTAGAAACCGTCTGATAAATCAAGACACAGCTATATGGAACCAGCTGGTTTTTCGTGCATTTTTCATTCAGGCATAGGCTGCAATTGGAATATTGCAGACAGGATCCTGATACTAAGCTTGGAAATTCAAATTTCTAACAAGATTTACGAGACTACACCCCTCTCTGAGATGCAGTTTGCCTGTACAGCAGCAGAACAAAACACCTAATTGGGTCTGATATTATTGCATGAAGATGCAATGACAACTAAGGCTAGTTTTCAAGAATAACTGATGTGCTTGGCATTTGAGCAGCATGATATTTACAGCGGAATCTCTATGAGATAGGAGGTTTTTAGAAGGTGTTATAACTTCTAAAAGTTCTGTGTATATATATACCCGTGTATTCCACCGGAGTCTGACAAGCCTGTCTTCACAAACTACTTTTTTCCTGGCTTTGAAAAAGACAGAAGAACCTGTTCACGCTTACTGAAAAATTATATACAAGCAGTTTTCCAGAAAAGAAACAGCATGAAAAACTTGCTTGTATTGCACAAAATTTCTCAAATAGGACTTTTCCTGTAAGTATTTTGGCTTGAATACTACAAGATCAAGGTAATGAGATTAGGAATTTTTATTTCATTAGGTGCTAGTAAAACACAAGATAAGAGGAAAAAGCTCTCTTCAGTTTTACAGTACAACACCAGATGTCTCCCTCTCCCTTTTATCAAGATACTGAAATTTTTTCCCTGCTATCTTAAGACATATTCTACTAGAAAAATCCAAGTCAATTAGTAACAGTACCAGAAGAGGAGGAAAAGACAACCAGGGATGCAGAAGGCACAGATTTGCTGCCACTGCTGCTATACACAGCATTTATGGAATGCAACCCACCGTGCAGCAGGCTAAAGTAAACTGGCTTAACACCGATTATGGCCTGTTCGTTTATACCAAAGACTGGGTAAGTGAGACTCAGTATCCTCCTGTGACAAAACAGCCATAAACTAGTATCTAGGAAAAAAATGGTTAGAAAACTTTGTCTAGAGGAAAAAAATAACCTTTGATTAGGCTACAGCATAGAATGGAGGAGATTTGGTCCTGATTCTTCAAGACTTTTTGGATTAGTCTCAGGCAATTAGTCAGTTAACATATCTTGCTTTCACATCTTCAAACAACATTTACTTTCTCCTTTATTCAATTTTCTCAAACCAACAGTAATTCTTGTCTACTTCTTCCCTGGCTCTCAAAGCCCTCACTCCTGATTTCAGCTGTGCAGTCCCCCCATAGTGCACTTGATTATTGTACCTTTTTACAACTCAGTGCAACACAGTCCCTCTAGAAGTATCCTAAAGTATTTTCAAACCTTACTCCTCATTCCCAAGAAAAAGTGAAATCACTAGTTAAAATAAATGTAGCAATGATTCAGGCTAAGTATAAAAAAAGAAGCAGCAGCTGTCAGTCCTGCCACCTTGGGGCGGCTGGCTATGAAGACACATGGTGAGACATGGCTTTCAAGCTTTCTGCAAAGGTCACCCATGTGCAGGTTATTGCAGGATGGTCTTATTATTCTTTCTCTCTCACACACAGACAACCTCCTGGGGCTCACTTCTTTGGGACTGTAGAGCCACTTAACAGTATAAAAATCACCATGCCTGTAAAGGCGTGTTCAACCACCAGGTTAAAAATTTTGTCTTCATTTCTTCTAGCTTTTACGGACAAAAAGTCCTCTCTACCTTCTTCCAGTTACATAACTACTCACAGTCTTATAGTCCTCCTGTACTGAAGAGTTTTTGTTCATGCCCATTACCTCTCAGTTAACTACAGTGAAAATCAAGAGAGTTCTTGGGATACTGGGGTCACAATCTGGGTGGAGTAGCTGAGTGTGAGGCTTAGCTATTCTCACTTTATTTAACAAATCCTCAGAATAAAAATACTCTCCATCTCAATGCATAAAGAATAAAACTTTGTTTGAGTTCTCTCTGTGAAAATAATTGTTCTTTGTCAGCAAAATAAACTGGCAGAAGCTGAATGCCATATTACAGCACATACAGAGCTTTCCCATGCAATGCTGGATGCATTGTTTGCTTGAAGCAAACAAGTCCTATTCAGTGTATTCAGGGCATATCGCAGTTCTATGGAGCTGCAAACCATTGAATATCTCAACTCACTTCTAGTCATGAATACTGCATCCATCTTCCCTTGTTTACTCTTATCCAGAAAATCTCACAGACAAGATTTATTGTCAGCTATGCTTTTTTCTTCAGCATTTGGGCATGAATAGCATGGGAAAACTCACCCAAGCATATATGCATGCCTTCAGTGAATGGTGGCCATGGGACAGAGGTCTCAGAAGTTCTTCTGGACTCTACTTCTAGTGCAAACTGAGACCTTTTGCCTTGGGCGCATCACTTAAAAATTTAAGGAAACAAGATTTGTGAAATGTCCTTAATGTGCACCTAATAAAAGAACTGATGCCATGAAGCTCCAACTGCTGACTCCCGTGGATGCGGATTAGTCAAAGCAAAGCACTAAGGCATCAACAAAAAAAAAAAAAAAAAAAAAAAAAG
>NW_010390466.1:47981-52983 GCF_000710305.1 Buceros rhinoceros silvestris | reverse complement strand
GGCTGTGGGAAGCCGTCCCTGGCGGCTGGCTGGCTCTCCCGCGGGCGCCTCTCAGTAAGGGCTGAATGGAAAGTGCATCTTCTATTTTCGAGTATCCTTTCGCGGACAAAAAAGTACATTGCGAGGCAGAGGCGTGGCGGCATCAGCTCAGGAGGAGCCTTGGCGGCACCGAGCAGCGTGGTTAAACTTCTCGGAAAGCCTCTGTTAGTGCAGCTTTAGTAGTTAAAACAAACAGGAAAACAAACAAACAAAGAGAAAATAGCAGCTAGCGTTAACTGGAGGGTGGATTTGTGCCACGCAGTTGTGTCACGGGGCTGGGAAACCAGCTCCTTTTTTAACAGGCAGATCCACAGATGTTTTCTGGAGGTGAGTGGTCTCTTGGTGTTTGGCTTAACCTGGGCGTGGGGCAGGCTGGTGGACAGCGGTGGCCGCCCTGGGACAGGTCCGTCGCGAGCTCGCTGCCATGTGCAGCTCCTGGCAGCGGGTGTGCCAGCATGCTCGAGTCATCGCCAGGACATGTGTGGTGGCAGTGTGCTGGGGTGACTTCAGGGACACCCCTGGGCTTTCCTTAGGTACATGTTTTATAAACCCAGAGACAGTCCAGCTGAAGGTGTTGAGGTGGAGAGCTGCGTTGTGTCTGTGATGGAGCACTTTAACATTTTAATTCATTTCCTGTCTAATTTAATGTTAAAAAACAACATAGCACCAAACTCATATGTGGAAACCAGAGTGCTGGCTGCGTAATTGCTGTTTTGGATAATGCCTATAATTCACAAAAACGATGTTTACTACATGTTTATGCCACCTACATAGATGAATGGTTCCTGGTATGTTGCCCACTATGTCATCCAGCATCATCCCATTAAAACACTCAGATCAAAATCACCGTTTAGTGTAAATAAATGTAACTCTTTTCAAGTTAATCGGGCTGAGTCTCGTTACCCCAGCTGTAAACCTGGCCCAGAGCCTGGCCGGTGATTGCTCCTTGACTCTGCAGAAGCTCTTCAGAAAGCACAAATGGCAAAATGTCACTTAAATTAAATGGGCACCGGCATTTCCCAGGGGGAATTTGTTGATCTGAGAGCCTGAAAGGTTTTGCCTCTCCAGGATCTGTTTGTTTAGATGTCTCTGCTCTCTTAATGTGTGTACGATGCTGAAAGAGATCCTGTGTGCCTGAAAAAAGTAATTTGTGTAATTCCTCTTTGCATGCAGCTAATTTTGCTGTTATTTAAGCTTTTATACTGGTTTTAATTGTGGGGTTTTTTCCTTTTTCTTTTAATCTAGAATGTTTGTTTTGCTATCTGGTTTTGTGGAATTTTTTTTTTTTTTCTTTTTGGAAGTGTTTAGGATATCTTTTGAAATTCATTGCTATGTAAATAAGTATTACAAATTGTTTTAAGTTGTACTTTACAGGGGAAAAGTCCCAGAAACAGAACACTGGGTGTTTAAATAACTGAACCGAAGACATCTGATTGTTTAGAAGGTTTTTGATATTTGAAACTTTTGCTGTCTTCTGCACTGACTTTCATACTGACTATTATCTGAAATAGCATTGTAATATTATTTTAAATCTGTAGTTTCCTCGTGATCTTAGTTAGTATTTAACAGAGCGTGAAACGAGGAGTATGTTTTTCATTCAGCATTTTGCAAAAGGCTTTGACTGTAACCCAAATAATGGGGAGGGAAAAAAGCCTTTTAGCCCTTCTGAGCAATTTGCAATAGTTTACTGATGTTTAAAGTTCTCCTTGGTTAAATTGCCCAAAATACTTGCTGTGAGATGTTAATGTATTTCCCATCTGTGTGCATTCAAACCCACTATTTCTGGTTGTATTGATGAAAGAAAGAAACTCCTTCACGTGTAAAGATACATCGGATTTGTGGTGGGAATTCAGATGTGGGGAGTGGTTTTTTTGTGGCTTTGAGGTTGAAGTCTAGACTGTAACTGACTGTCCCGCAGGAAGACATAGTTTGCTGTTTCTGATGGAAAGGCAGAAGATGCAAAAGAGGGACTGAGGGGCCGGAGAAGGTGCTTGCGTTTGCTGAGGGGTGGCTTCATGAAGGCAACTATCAAAGCTGGATTTACATGTCAGAAATTGCTGGCTTTCGATGCTAGGATGACAGTTCTTTCTCTGGCAGAGCCTGAGATGTGTTACTTAGAGAAACGCCTGGAGCACTGTGGTGATAGGCAAGGGGGATTATTTCTGAGTGTTTTGTGCTTGATGAGGATTCTCCGTTATAACCCCAGAGTCTTCCATGATGGAAGCAGTATCTCCAACTGCAGGAAACTCTGCCCTGAGAAGACCTTGTTGTTAGGGGAGAAAAGCCAAAGATGGTATGAGTTTTGCACACAACTTAGTCAGTTTTAATGCCTAAGCTAAAATGAGGAACTTTTAAGGTGGATAACTTGACAGGTAATTTTGGTTCTTGCAGGAAGAAGTGAACGCTGTTGAATTTCACCCATCTGTCTTTTTCAAATTAATTTGGCTGCTTGGAGGTAGCAGTGTGTTATTAACTGCAGTTGCCTGAAATGCCCTCTTCCACCAGGAGCCTGGGTGTCTGGTAGACCTGTAGTACTACGATGTGTGGTTTCAACATTCATGAATAGCCAGGGGTCTCGCTTGCTAGTGTGGATGGTAGTTCCACTGACAGGACTGCATTTTGTCTCAGTTTCATGTGAGTAGATGGCTCTTAGTTTTATGGAAGGCTTTGAGGAACTTCTTAAAGTGATGTCTGTTGGGGGTATATATCAAGATTTTCTGCTTTTATTTCTTCAGACATCCCAAAGGCTTTGGTCGTCTGAGCGTAAATATGACTTTAATGAATAGTGATGTCTTTGGGATGGGGGGGGAAAAACTAAAACAAAAAAGCAGCCCCTCCCCATCCCCCTTGATGGTGAAATGAGCTTATTTTCAGCCTGCATGAGGCCACCAAAGTATGTCCGTGTGGCTCACTTCTCAGACCAAGTGCTGCAAGGTGCAGAAGTACTGGGTGGAGGAGAGCTGGATGGCTGAAGCTCAACTCAAGGATGAGGAGGCTGAACAGAGCTGTTCAAGCCTGGTAGAGGACCCCACCTGTGCTGCAGTGGTAATATAGGTGGTGTTTGATTGTTACTCTGCTGAGTAACTTGCTGGGTAGCTTCAACTTTCAAAACTGTCAAATAATCGTAGGTCTCTAAGCTTTTGGTTGGCTCATATGGAGTGTCCAGAGGATCCTAGGAGCTCAACAACTGCCCGAACAATTAACTCAAGCTTTTTAGGGCTCTGCTGAAATAAGCTGAGGCCTGTGATAGTCGCTGTAGGTGGTGTGAGATGTGGGTGGGAATCCCACCGTGAAGGTTTCCACATGGTTATACAAAATTTAGATTGTCATTTTTTGAAATGCTAGCATTGATATTTCTACACACTCAAGTTTTCATTACTAAGAATTATAATATGGATGCTGACAGGAATACTGACATTTGGATGGTTGGGAAAAAGTGATCAGCATATCCTCTTCCTGTTAATTTGTCGAATGAAAGATAACTACAAAAGAGTCAAGTGCCTTTTTTTAAAAGAAAGAAAAAATGGACATGTCATATGAACAGCAAAATGTGTTATCTAGAAATAAAATTCAAATGCTCCTGACAGTCTGTCATACAAGATTTGTTTCAATAAAAGCAAAGTTGGCTAGTGTTTCTCAGTGGGTAACTGCAGTGTGGAGCTTTTTCGTATTGTTTTTTGTAAGTGGGCTTCAACAGGACAGTTTTTCGCAAGTAAGAGAAGCATAAAATCTCTGTCTTTCATTTGGTTTGGTGTTATGTTTTGGTTTGTTTTTTTAAATCTTTGTAGGAACATTAAGATGGGCAAGACCACCAGTATTAAAGAAAACAACCCACATTTTGATCATAGGAGGAACAGGCAGAGTTCAAGAAGTTGTCAGGATTATGGGGAAACCCACCCAGCCCCAGTTTCTGGTATTTTTTTCTATCCATTAGCTGTCAGGTTTTCCTTTATATACATATTTTGGGAATGTGTGTACCCTTGAATGTACGAATGTGCATGCACACCAGGGTTGTCTCTATGATGTCCCTCTCTGTGGAAGCCCACTGGTTGATGTTTTTAACTCTTGTGGACGTTCTGTCAGTGGGTGGTGGGAGGAATAATCCTGTCCAAAGTGATGGGGAGGGAGTTGTTTGTGTAGGTGTGTCCACTAATCCTCTCCTGCTTGTTTTAGTTGTGTAGGGGCTTAGGAGCTCTAACAATTTTTTGTGGGTTTTTTCCTTACCCTCTTGCAGCTGGTTGGAAAGCAGCTATTGCATTGCTGAGTGAAGGCAGGAAAGAGCTTGCTTAGCGTTTATAGTTTGGAGATCCAACTGGTGCTGGCAAGTCTTCCCTGCCTCTTGACAGCAGCGAGATGGGCTGTAATTTGCAGACGGGAGCTTGCACACTTTTCTCACTTTGCTCCTGCTGAGGAGGAGATGGATTTGTGTTCGCTGTGGGAAGGGAATGGTGGCCGAATGCCGTTTGCATCCTCTAAGGGGAAGTGCGAATAGCTATGTGGTGGGTTTTTTTGGGCTTGGAGTTCTTTTTTAAACAGAAAAAGCTTCTGTAAAAGCTGTTTATATTTTTTTGCAGCATTCAAAAAAGTTTATCACCTTCAGTTATGCTTCCTCTATAAAAGGGAAGTCCTCTCATTTTCTTTTATCTCGGTACCTCCCACTCAGCTCATGCAGGTGTCTGGAAGGATGTGTTACACTTGACCAAAGCAAACTTTCAGACTTGAGTTAAACTTTGAGAATGGGTTTAGCTAAAATCAGTGAAAAAAGGCTCAATGGAAACTCTCTTTGGTTTAATGCAAATTTGTTTTGGTTTACTCCACTAGGATGAGGCTTAGGAAAACTGGAATGAGTATGCCCACATACAGGTGCTCTCTGCTCATCTGTGTAGGCTGAGTTTACAGGCAGGAACACATTAATGCTTGAGCTTATGCTACAGAATTTAAAATATAAATTTCTTATTTCCTG
>NW_010390466.1:47002-47868 GCF_000710305.1 Buceros rhinoceros silvestris | reverse complement strand
GGCTACTGATGTACTTCAAATTTATTCTTAAATAAAGTAAAATCCGTATAAATAAAAATTACAGAAAGGGAGCATTTTTGAATTTTTGAGTCTAGTCTTTGAAGATGCCACATAATCTTCAGCTATGCAGCCGTTTCTACAGCATTTTGTTTTTCTGAAGGCTCTGTTGAAACCTTGTTAGGATTCATTGTGGCAAATACAAACTTTTCAGAATAACAAGAGGCAAAGACTTTCTTTTCCTTGCTCAAATAGTGCATTTTAGGCAACAAATCTTAAGTCTGTTTGAAGGCTAGGGACACAGCCTGGCGTCTTGGACATTAAATAGTGCTTCCAAGGCAAGGGAAAGATAAGGTCTTAAATAGTGGATATTATCATTTTCCTGATGTGTAATACATGAGATGAAATAGCATACCTGGTATTTCTGGGGAGGGGACATGAGGAGGGAGTCTGGGTTTGCTGGATGCTTTCTTCTTTCGTTTTTCTGTATGAGAAGAATGTATCTTGACAGGTTTCTCATGTATTAAGTGGAAAAGTTTTCACTGCCAAGTTAAAAATGTCTTTCTCCTCAAGTGTGTCTTCAGCTTTGTGAAAAATAGGTGTTAACTAAACCTATGTTTTAAATAACTCAACCAAAAATCTTCTCCTCTTTCTCACTGACTCAGCTTTCAGTCTGGTGGAGTTTTAGAAGAAAAGGAATTAGCAAGAAGTTGTTTCTAATCTATGTTTCATCCAGTGCAGCGGTGGGTTGTTGCTGGCAAAGGTGATCACTAACCTGTTATTCTGCCAGTTTCCACAGGTCTAGTGACCATGTGGCCTCACAAGGATTGCATCAACCCACTCATGCAATGGATGACTAAGCTGCCAAA
>NW_010390466.1:29000-46858 GCF_000710305.1 Buceros rhinoceros silvestris | reverse complement strand
AAAATAGGATGGGAAAGATTGAGAGGAAATAGTTTTCTGCTGATTCAGCAGAGATTCGTGCAGTGGTAGCATGAAACTACCTGCAAGGGGGGGTTTGGACAGGACTGCCTGTTTGGGTAGCACACTTCTTGTTTCAATACAGTACGTTTCACCTAATGGGAATCACAGAATCATTTAGGTTGGAGAAGACATTTAAGTTCATCAAGTCAAACCATAAACCTAACACTGTCAAGTCCACCACTAAACTGTATCCCTAGACAATATGGCATTTGTACTGGAGTAGAAGGCAATCATGCAGACCTTTTCCATGCACTGCTAGAAGGGAAGGGAAAACTAGCAGTGTCTGGGGTTTGTTGGTTTTTTTTTTTCCTCTGAAAGATGCTGTTAGATAAGACTAACTTTTCCAGATGGTGTCCTATCATTTTCCCACATTGCTTGCCAAGCGTCCGTCAGAGCAGAAGTGCTCAACCTGGAGCTAATGACCTCCCCAGCTTTTCCCATCCGTAAGGTGGGAGGGGGTTGTGGCTGGAGACTATGTCTGGGGAAGGTCCACCATCAGCTGCAGTGCGGGAGAGACCACTGTCCTTGAGCCCAGCTGACGGGTGAACATAGCAGTCCTCCAGCACTCTGTCTGTCCTGTTTGGAGGTCTGAAAGAAAAAAACCTTGACCTTCCATTGAAGTGACTGTGAAGTGATCCGGACCTTAGGTTCAAACTTCAATGACAGTGCCCTGACTCCAGCCCTGGCTGCCCTTGAGCCCTCTGTAAGCAGTTTGTCCTTCCCAACTCGAGTAGGAATGGTGATGTGCCAGTTGGCTTGGTCTCCTGCCTCTGATGTTGATGAGCATCGTGCAGCTAAATAGCTGGCAGTGGTTTTGAGGGTGGATCCTTCCTTCTCGGGTCTTGTGCTGCTGGAATTAGAGGTGAGATTGTGGACCCCGAAGTATGCAACCCAAACCTGTACAAATCTATCTTTCCAATACACTAACTTAAGGGAAGTTTTTAATGCCTTTCTAGTTACATGCGTTCTGGTCTGTTTGGATCTTCCCTTGGAGGAGGAAGAACTGGAGAACCCTGAGATGAAATTAATATGAGAGGAATGTGAGCATGTGGGAGGGCGGCAGGAGTCTCATTGACAGCCGGCTGAAGACCATGGATAGCACGTGTTTCAAGAGCCTTACACTTGACCTGAGAGGAGTATTTTGTTGCGTGTGTTCATCTTCTTGGGGCTCCACAGCACTGCCGCCTAAGGAAGGGTGATGCTTTTGTAGACCTACTCTGCTTAGCTCAGTCTTGCCAGCAGTGCAATTGCAGTGACAGGCTTGTGCTACCAGGGTGTCAAGAGCTGGTAGTGTGCCTGTGATCTAGAAGGTTTAGCCTTCAAGAAATTAGCAGATCCGTCAGGGAATGTATACTAGCAAAAAAAAAAAAAAAAAAAAGCCAATGGCTGTAGTAGCAAAGACAGGCTTGGTTTATGTTGCCACAGACTTGTTTTTGCTGGCACAGGCATGTCTTTCTGCATGCGTGATGGATGTAGGTAGGCCAACAAAATTCTCTGTGTGTCCTGGCTGAGTCGGTGTTTCTCGCTATCTGGACAGGAAACATTCCTTGCCTAACCAAAGCAGTTTAGTTGTTTGCATCGTGCTGGTTTCAGGACAATCCCTTTAGTGTCAGCACGTTAAAGGCTTGTACTGCACAGTGACTTCTCTTTAGGCATGATGGTATGATAACAGACAGCGTACGGAGCTCTACCTGGAGAATTGCCCAGGTGTAACTCAGTGTTTCGTTTCCCCAAATTTTATTAAATCTCTTCACTGAGGCGGGTAGAAAATCTGTTAACAGAGTGAATTACATTCTGCTTTCCCCACAATATATCCCTGTAAATGTGGAACATTGGCGCAGGCGCTGTGGCAGGTGACTTCAGCTCTTGATGCAAGAATCAGGCAAGGATGAGTCAAGCAAGTGTTTTCTTTCATTTCTGCTCCTTGGGGGAAATGTGTATTGCTCATCGCTACAGATAATTATCTCAATACTGGTGTGAGATCCAGGAATTCACTGCTGGCTCTCCTACAGTGCCAGTTCCCAGCTCAGGGCCCTCCTTCTCTGCCAGCTGTGGGCTCAGCCTGGTACAGGAAGGGTAGTGGGTGTAAAAGTCCACCTTCATTTGTTCAAATGCCATTAAGTTTGGCAGGATTTCAGTCCAGACAGAGAGGGGGAAACCTTCCTCTCTGAATATGCTGCTTTCAAGTGGTCAGCCAGGAGGAGGGATGCGTGGGAAGTTTTAAATTTACTTTTACACAGTTGGCTTTTCTTTTTAAGGCTGTTATGAGCTGCTTCTATCTTGAGTGCTGTCTTGTCTATCCCAGACATATCCCTAATGAGAATCATGATTTTCAATTTTGAGCAGCAGTAGTGCTGAGGATGTCTGCCAGTCCCAAGCTGTCAGCAGTGTTGTCCCGACGGGCACCAATGCATGCAGTGGGGTTTTGTGTGAGGGCCCCCGAGTCCGTTCTGATCTGCTTTTTGACAAAGGCAGCTTGCATCTCCTGGCTGTCATACAGAAATAATAATAGCGTGTGAGATTGGACTAAACCTTTTCAGAACTGGGTCATCCCGTAGTTTGAGATAGTGTAAGATAACATTAAGCCACTTCATTATATTTTTTTCTGTAGCTGAAATGATTACAGTCTGTGTTTCCAAACTCATGCACTTGTGTCCCTGCATCAAGCATATTGTGCCACCCTAAGGCTGGGGTTTGCCTGCATGTTGCTTGGGACGACCTCTGTTTCTAGGAAAACTAGGGAGCAGAGGAGGCAGTAAATGCCAATCAATGGTCAAACACTGCTTCTTATGTAACTTTGAGAAAAAGTTAGGGCAGGTGCCTTTGGGTTTGAGTGTCAACTGCAAGAGATTGAAGATACTAGTTTGTTCTGTCTTTTGTTCCTTTGCTGTTATGGTTTTCAGGAGGGTTAATGCCTTGTTGAGAGGCTTCACAGTTTGCTGGCATTTCACATAATGCCAGCAACATGCAGCTAACTGAGCTTTACACCGAACCCACAACATGGGAATGGAAAAGTGTCCCAGGATCCACAGGCCATCTGTGGATCTTGGAGCTTTTATTTTCTGAAATCCAGGACTTAAATTCTGCTTCTCACTTACAACAAATAATGCTTTTGCTGCTGACTTCTTAAAGCCCTGGCTGAATGTTAGTAAATTGGTCTTGCTACACCCTGTGTGTGGCAATCGCCTGCATAGGTGGCTGCGGTGTTCCTAGAAGGCATTGGATGAGATGCTGAAAATGCTGTAGGAGAGACGTTGGGGTATGTCCAAAACCTTCTGGTGGGTGAAACTTCCTGGAGTGGCTATGCCGACCCATGCTGCCAGCTCCCTGAGTGTGTCAGAAGGTGCCCTGCTGGAACCCGTTTCGACTACAGCTTTGCCTGGCTTTCCCTGTGCATGGAAACCACAGGCATGGCTGTGGCACAAAGCCAAGGGTGTTTGGATTAAGCTTGTTTTAATTCTGTAGTAACCTTGACCTCCTATTTTTGTTAAAGCCCTAATCCCAGGCCCCATCCAAAGCCCATTAAAAGTCAGTGGAGACATCTCACTTGCTTCTAGTGAGTGCTGGGTCAGGGTGCCCAGAGGTTGACTTTGGCATCTCAACTTGAGGTGCAGGTGCATCTTCTGGAGCAGCATGGGCAGGGGTGCTTGTGTCTTCCCAGAGCCGAAAGCACATGTTTATTCATAGCTTCTTCTGAGAAGCTCGGTTGCCTCGAGTCAGCTCTTGCCATTGCTCATCGGTGCACCTGCGGTAGCGAGCACATCCTCCCACAGCGCTGGTGGTGCAGCGCTCCATGGGGAAGGAGCTACTTCAGCCAGTCGCAGTCACCCTCTGTGTTGCATAAGGAGAAGAGCATCGTAGTGATTATATAAAAGAGATTATGTAACTGGGTAATTTGGTAATCGCCTCTCCGGTGAACGCTAAGAATAGCTTGTGAATATGCATTTATTTCGGTGATAGCCATCCACAGTGGTAAGGCACTGGAAGCTGCAGGTGCTGGGCCATGGCACGGAGGGCAGTACTCTGCATCTGCTGCGAACGTGTTTGCACTGTGACCCGCTCAGCTCTGCCACCCCTGTGCCGCTCTGGCGAGAGATGTTGGCTCCTGTTGCCCTTGCCCCATAGCATAGTGTGACCTGCTGCACAGGTACAGTGAAGGTGTCATTGCTCTGACTGTAAGTTGTCTTGGCTCTTGATGAACCTGTGCTAGCTGTTGGTGGCGTCCGTATGATGGCATGCAATGTGAATGCAGAGCGGATGATGGAGGAGGGAACACCTTTTGCTTCTTCATGATTTGAAGCTGTTCTTGCCTTTTCTTGCTTCCCAGAGTATCTTTTTTTTTTTTCGTGCTGAAGTTGCCAGTACCCATCATGAGGTATCTGAGGTTTCTAGGGCTGAACAGTTTCTGAGAATCTGGTGAGGAGCGAGGAGTCTCCTGGGCAGCTTTGAGATGCCTGAGAACACCACGTGTGCTTCAGCCTGGCTCCTGCTTGCATCTCTGCTCGTGGGTTTATCCCTCACACACGGGAGGGATAAACCCCCTCCTGTGTGTGAGGGGGTTTATCCTTCCAGAGCGGGGAAGGTGACTCATGGAAAAAATGAGATGCAACCAAAGCCAGCAAGAGCTCCTGTAGTGCTAACAGAAGTTTTAAGGGAGAAATGGGTGCTGTTTCTTACAGTCTCTGAACCCCAAGAAGGTTGTGCAGGGGTGGGCTAAGGATAGCTCAGAAGAAGACGGAAAGGGAGTGAGAGGCTGCAGTGAGGCAAGGAAGCGAGCAAAAGGAGCTTCCTGAACGCCAGTGATTCATCTGGGAACATCAGTTCTGGCTCTGAAAATGTTCCCACAGTTCTTAGCTTGACTGCTGGAGTCTGGTCAGCTGCTGGGTTGGTGGTTTTTTTTTTTTGTTTGGGTTGGGGTTTTTTTGCGGGGTGTTTTTTCTTTTCTTTTTTTTTTTTTCCTGGCTTCCCCTATTCTTGCTGTTGTTGTGGGTTTTTAATTTCCCTTCCCATACATTCTCCTGAAGGTATAGTTGCCACCTTTTCTTGTTGCTCTAGGGACATCATCTTCTCTTCCTTTAACTGCTTTATTGGCTCCTTTCTGCCTAAAGCTCAAGCTGGTTAACCTTATCTTCAAGCTGCCACATAATCCTCCCTTCACCTTCACCTCTGACCTGGTTTTCTCCTCCTCCTGGTCTTGCTTTGGAACATCATTCTACCCTTCTTGGCTTAGGATGGCTTTCTCCTCTCTTTTGTTTGTTACTGATGTAATCACTTGCAATAGTTTCTACTCCCTTGACTGCTGAGTCCCCATTCTCTTTTTAAAATATTTTAACTTTTTCTGTACTTTTTCTTTCTTTTCTAGGCTTTCTTAACTCCCATCTATGATTCAGCCCAGGCACATCCACATCCCTCATGGACTTTGCCTCTCCCATAATTTCTTTACTTTTCTCTGTTTGCAGAGGGAAAGGCCGTACCATCTGTCGGTAGAAGTGCCCTGTAAATCCATTTCTCATGTGTTTCAATTAGGTGTTGAATGCAGATTAAAAAAAAAATTAAAAATCCTTTTTCCTTGAAACTAATACAGATTTCCATCCTGTCCCTTTTGCCTGAATATGTTTCCTTGCATGCATTTTCTCCTTTTTGTGTGTCGGGCTAGAGATGTGAGAGTTTGGCTTGCTGCTTCTCCCTAGAATTCCCTTTGCAGTGCGGGTGACCCCTCGTTACAGCAGGCTGCCCTGGGTACTGACCCTTTCTCCTTCAGATTTGTGTCTCCACTTTTCAGCAGCAGAATACGCTGCTGTTGCTGTCAGGGCCAAGGAGCGTTAGGGGAATGTTATTAATAAATATATGGTAGTTGCATAATGTAGATGGAAAGTAGGCAGAGGAGACTGCGTGCAGCTAGTAAGCTTTCTGTGAGTTGTAGAGAACATGGGCAGGCACTGGCCATGGGTAATAGGAAATTACTCTGATACTCAGGTGTTGAATGGACTCAAATTTTCAGTCTCAAAGTACACATCTTAAGTTGAGAGTTTTTACAAGAGCATGTAAGGATGTGTGAGAGCTCATGTGGGAGCTTCTGTAACATGAAAACATATTTAATTTGCGGCTGCGCAGACACATTAATAATCATCCTAATGGGACTGATAGGCAAGTGTGAAGTAGTGAAAAGAGGAGGAAGACCAAATTTATGTGCTATATTAACTTGCTGAAACCAGTGAAACTGAAATGGTATCTCATTGACATCAACATTAATGAGAGGTATGTCTGTAAGCTCCTGCCTAGGATCAAAGTAAAAGATTATTTCTTAGTTTCAGGTGGATAAGAGAGCATTTGCCTGCGAGATGTACCTGGCTCTGCAGGGACAGAGGTGATACTAATGCCCAGATGTTCTTAGAACATGCACTGAAGGAGGCAAAACTCAATCATGGCCCTTCAACTGCAGAAAAAATCACCGTTCCCCTCTTTTTCAGTGCTGTATGTCGTTCTGGAGGAGCAATGCTTTCTTAATGTTGTCCCGCACTATGATAGATGCTGTGTTCATGGTAACGGCTTCTCCAAAGATCCATCTTCCAAATTGGATTAAACGTCTTTGGACATTTATGGTATTTCCTCATGCTTTATTCAAACAAAAGTAATAAAATAAAGAACAGATCAAGGTGTTATGCTTCAGAAGTCTCTGACAGTTAGTACTTAGATTTTTATGGGAAACTGGAATTTTGCAATTATTTGTAAGGACAAAAAGTGTGCTTGCCTGGCACCGCTCACCTCTCGGAAGAATTTTATAGTACTTCAGAAACATGAAATATGCCGTAGCACGTTTCAGTCACATCCAGTCCAGATGCATAGCCATTGTACAGATAGGTAAGAGTGCAGAAAGTAGTGAAAGTGCCATGCGCATTGCTTGTAAGACTATTAGACACTTAGTATTTCTGACTCCTAGTTTCCCACTCCAGTGCAGGATAAGGAAACTGTTTTGACTTCACAGTAAACACTTGCTGTGGCTTAGGTAAGTGCATGCTTTGCAACAAGCGCTTCCTTTTCATGGACTTCTAAACGTGGCCATTTTTGGAAGCGCTGTGCGAGACATCTTATAGATGGAATAAATCCATCCAGGCACATGAGCAGTCTGGAGGGAAATTTCTTGGATTGGGACTGTTCTTGTTGTGGCACTATCAAATTATCACCCTAAATGCTTGTTCAGTGCGTCCTGTTAGTAGTGAATTAGAGATCAATACTCTCAACCTATAGGCATCTTTATCCCAATCTTTTGACTTAGGCATTTGGATGTTTACCACTGAGCTATACTTGGAATTGTCATCATCATGGCTTGGCTTCATGAACGAAGATCTGGGAAGGGCTTTTCCCACGCTCACTGCAAGCGATGAGTGCACCCTTCGGGGCTGCGCGGTGGATTTTTTAGGTGAGGCGCAGCGTGTGCGGAACTGGCTCCATCCTTTACACCTGAGGTTCATCTGCCAGGGCCTAGCGAGCTTGGACGGTGACAGCGAAGTCCTCGGGTCGTAAGTACTCAGCGTGCACGGAACTGGCTCCACCCTTTACACCTGAGGTTCATCTGCCAGGGCCTAGCGAGCTTGGACGGTGACAGCGAAGTCCTCGGGTCGTAAGTTTGGTTAGAGTGTCCTTCTCTTAGATGATGGATGAGCCTTACAAGGCTAAATGAGCTCCATCTGCCCGGGTTTGGAGTCAGAGTTGTCCTTCTCCTAGGATGGTTGCCAGAAGGTTAGTGAGCCCATCCTGCCCGTGGACACATTGTATACTTGACTTAATGACTTTCTAATTAACCTCAGACTGTTAGTGATGACAGTATTTATTTAGGTAGAATATGAACTAACAAGTCTGCACCTGCATCCCACATTTTTGGGCAGCTCGCTAAATCTGTTTGACTTGCTGTTGTCTTTTTAAGGCTGCGTTCACACACACAGAAATACCGCAGGAACTAATGCTTCCATTTGAGGTGGTTTTGTTTTGATTTGGGTTTTTTTTTTGCTTTTAATTAATCATTCATTGAAATATGCAGTCCTAGGACAGTCTAAAGTTGCGCGAAATTGGGTCAATGCCACTGAGTAGTTTTGGTCAAAATAGAAATAACAGCACACTGAAGCAGTTTCAACATCTTCAAAGGCAGGTTTTTGTTTAAATACTTCTGAAAGCTAAGGAATTGAAAGTAAGGGTTTACAGAAAGTGAATAGAGGAGAGTGAGACTTTTTTTGGAAAGCTTGGCATTCACCCAGGGTGTGGGAGGCCAGTTTTATCTCCTTCATGTCCTCAGGATGGTTTCAGTGTGTGTCACTCAAAGAGGTCCTAGCCTGCAGGAGACAGCGTGTACTGGAATTGATTTATGTCGATTGGTGACATTATCCCTCTTCTCCACTTGGTAAAATACAAAGGAAATATGCTCTAAGCTAGGTGAAAAGCTACACCATGGCTTGGTGGTTTAGATGTGCTTTAAAGAGGGAGATTTGTGTTTGCAGTACTCGTTTCAGTTATACCCCTTCAGAGACAGAAGAACACAGAAATCAGAGACAGGAAAGGAGGAGACATTAGGTCTTCCGGTTGTCATTAAACAGCATGGCCTTGGCTTGGGAAGTGCCTACGTGGGGGATTTGAGGAATCTGCTTGGGTCCATTGCAGGGGGACGTAATTCTGTCCTTGTTGTTTTACGTGATGTCTCTGAAATTATGCTACTGTCTCCTGGTAGAAATAGGATGCTGGTGTAGATGGGCATTTGCTCCTGTATTTATGCATTTCTTACAAGTAGAAACACTGCCAGGACAAAAAGCTGGGATGTCGTCTCCTCCAATGGCCTATAGCTTAATGTTCTTTCACTTCCAAGAGGGCGAGATAAGGTTGATGGGAGAGAGACTTGAACACAGACTTGCCATATCCTATCAAAGCACATTAACCAGGTTGGGTGGTTCTTGACTGCAAGGTGACAATCACTACTGACTCCTTTCCCTTATCTCTCTGTTCTGCAGATATGTCCCTTGGGACAGATGCAAGAAAACAAAGATTTTTTTGTTTGTTTTGTTTTAGGAATGCGGGAAACAATTAGTTTCAGAACCCCCAAAAAGACAGCTGTGTGCCCAACTCTCTAACATGAGTGGGTTTCTCAGAAGGGAACTGTTAAAGTTTTAGATCAGGCTGGCACCATCTGGAGTATACCTGCTGCTACATAATTAATTCATATGCTCATATGAAATATTTATATTTAATAAATAGCTCATAAAAATCTGTCTTCCCTCCTCCTTTTACACTGAGAGCAGGGTTATGAATGTTGTTGCACATCCAGTAGTGGATGTGGCAGAGGTGGAGAGATTTATTTCAAATAATCAGTTTCTCTGCAGTAACTAGGGAGATGGGAAAGGTGATAGAGTGAAGGCTGTGGAGAGGCAGTGCCTAGTATGTCTTTCCCAACCCTAAAGACTGTTGTAAAACAGATTGGTGTAACATTTGGACTTAGGGCGTTGGTAGCGTCTTTTCTAAGTGCAGGTTTTGGGGGGTGCTGTGATGTTGCTGACATTGCTATGCCTGTTTGTGGTACCTTCCTTCAGCTCCTGCCTGCCTGATAGGACTAGGGTAGGTAATTCATGCCGAGGCTGGTTTGGGGGCTGTTCTTTTCCTTTAATGAAAGTCTGAAGGCAATCTTAGATAATTTTACAAATTTTGTTTGTATGAACTGATGAAATGTCCCTGGAACTGGATGTTTAATACCTAAAGTGCTGAGTTTATACATTCCTGTGTAAGTCTCTTCTATATCTGCTGCTCGAATTGCTTTTATTTGGGCTTTTTTCCCCCTGATATTTTGAAATAATCTGACGATTTACACTTTTTCTGGACTAGTCCAATTTCCCAACCTTACATTTCTGTGGCCAGTGACAGGGCTGGTAAATCGAGACTGATTTTGCCCTGGCAGCTCCATTGTCAAGAGAGACCATTAAGGTCTCTTTGCAATGAAATTAAAAGAGAACAGATAAACGGGTTTCCAATAAAAGTATGCTCATCAGCAACATCAATCCTAAAGTTCCTTGTGCAAATGTATAGAATTGTCACTCTAGCTTTCTTCTGGCACACTGTGGATTTGGGCTCAGAGGAAACCCTGCATCTTCAGCCTGTGACCACAATTTTATGTGCATAAATAGTGAGAAATTGTACAACGTCCCTGAAGACTTGTGTGTTCTCCTCTCAGGCAGATGCAGCGCAGGCAGTGTCAAAGCAAGCTGCCTACACGTATGCCTTGCAGATATGCTTCAAGCCTGACCTGGGGAGAATACATCTGCGGGTGGATACACAGCCCAAGCATCCCACCTCCTCAGTGCCATGTCCCTCAGCTGAGGCCGTCAGCAAAGTTGACGATGAATTGTAGTGATGGGGATGACTTTTTTTGTTGTGGGTGCAGAAGAGCCCAGTGTGGTGATAGAACAGTTAAAAAAGCCATGTTATTTCCATAAAGCTCAGCTTATGCTAGAAATTATCAGTTACCTCATTTATTTCTTCATATGTTTGAAGATACTTTTCCATCCAGTGTGATCTACCATACTTTATAGGGAGCAATGTAAAAGTATGGCCCATGGTTAAGGGCAGTGTCACTTGGGAAGGTGGGGCTCTGCTGCTAGACTTGAGCACATTTCTTTGCAATCTTTGTCCTGTATTTTTCTTTTACTGCTTCAAAAATTACAAACTGTTCTTAAGTAGTCTTGGCAGCTGGGACTGGAAGGAAGGACAGAGATAGGTTTGACTGAACTGGTTTAATTAAAAGCTAGTTTAAATACAATAGAGCCGCTTCTACTATTAAGAGAGGTGAGGAAGAGGTATTTCTGATAGCCTTTTACCAAGTACTAAGAGGAGGACCAAGGACCACAGAATTATTACTACTGGATGTGTGGTTGGTTCTCACATCAAGCAACGCTCACTCTGACTACAGCCTGCGAGTCCTCTCTCAGTAGGTCCTCTCTCTTCCATCATTTGTAATTTTTTGGTAATGTACTTTAAAGTCTTTAATGAAACTTAAAAAAAAAAGGTAAAAAAATTATGTTTAATTCTCTCTATTGGGAAAAATTAATTTCTAGACTTCTCTTTTTCCTTTGTTTCATGGCCTTGGTCACATTAACTTTCCTTTTGGCCTGAAAAAGAAAAGTACTTCCTTAGGCAGTACTTGACTTATGATACAGTCAGGGTTGTACCTTAAGGAGCTACAGGCATTGCCGTGGAGTAGTCTTAAACTCTCTATTGTTCATCAGAGCAGGGCTATCCTATTTCTCATGCATCTTGATTCTGGAACTTTGATACATCATTTTGCAAGAATCAAGTAAACTCTTCCTAATTAAATTGATGCAGCTTTGATTTGAGGTTTGTCTTCAAATTAATCCTACCTCTAGGCAATGTTCCGTCATAATGTTATCTCAGAATTGTGTGTTCCCCATGGTTTTCCAGATGCTTGCCCAGGTTTGTCAGAAAATGATTTAAGTGAGAAAGTTTTTCTAGATATTTTGTTTTGTCTTAAAACCTAAAATACTGTGGCTTTGTCATGATGCTTTCATGAAAAGCACCCTCAATAAGCCAATGCACAGACTTGCCCATACATTGTGCTGCTGTTGGGGAGCTGTTGGTCAAACTTGCACGCTTAGTTCTCAGGCCATGAAATTCAATGGGACTTCTGCATGGGCGAGAGGAGATGCTCATCCTGCTTGGAGAGCAGTTGTGTGAAATGGGATAATCTGTGTCTTGCAGGCATGAGATCATCTTTGTGGTTGTTTATGGATTTTTAGATCTGCATAGTTGTGGGGTTTGTATTCTTTGACTGCACCTATATAAGGGGAGTCTGAATATTTAATGGAGTATTGAATATTACATAACTTCTCCATGTATGAACTTGGAGAAAATGTTTCGATAGATTGGTTGGTTTGTTTCTCAAACTCTCTGTAGGGTCAGAGATCATGTGTCTGAAATATTTTATACATGTTGTGTGGGTTTTAGGTGATTAATACTTTATGCTCGCCCCTGAGATATGTGGTAGTGGTTAAAACTCAATTAAGTGGTGATTACACAGTGATTATACTGAATGATGAATATTTCATTTATTTGGTTTGAAATGGGAAATAAAATGTATTGCTGCCATGCTAGTTTTATTGCAAAAGACTTTGTCAAGGCTAGCACATTAAAAATCTGTTCAGTGCCCTAAATTTATTCTGCTGGAAGAATGCAAATATTTCTTGAGGACTTTTTTAAAGGGATTTTGTTGTCTTGCTTTGTAAGGATGCTTCAGGCACCTTTATAAAGGCTTTTTGCCTTGTCACCTTCAGGTACAGACCAAAATTATATTCTGTTCACACCATTTATTAATTGAGTTCTTGCTAATTGCACGTTCACAAATATTTGTGACTACAAGACTGAAAGAAATAAGATGGGTGAGACAAGTGTCCGTCTGTAGCCGTACTCTGTCTTGATGCTGGCAGGTACTGTGCCAGGAAAGGCCATGAGCTTGCCCACGGTCTGAGATCTGTTCCCTTCATACTTCAACATATGGACCACTTGGATCAGAGGTATTAGGGTGTAGCTTCCTTTCTATTTCCTTTAATTACTGTTTGGATCTGTCTTCTATGGATTTGTCTAGTCCCTTTTTGATCTCTTGCAGCAACAGATTTCAGATTTTGTCTATCTACTACGTAAAGAAGTACTTAAACTAATTTCCTGCTAGGACAAGGGGCATTTATTGAAATTAATGTTACAGGGTTGGCAAATAATAGTTCTGTATTCAGCCTCATTCAGCTCTGCATTAAACCTTGCTCTTGCCCATCACCTAGGCATCTGTTTTCCAAGTTGAAGGCTGCCAAACCTTTTAGACCCTTCATGAAAGGTAGCTGCTCCATGTCACTACTCATTGTGGTTGCCCTTCTCTGTACTTCTGGCTCCTGGCTACAAGCATGTCTTGGAAAGCAGAAATAAGGACTTAGAGGTGTGCTTTAAATTCCTAAGGGAGAAATCGGTCATGGGTATCTGCTGAAACTTTGGGATTGCTCTTCTATGTGGAAAAAGAGCTCAAATTGATCTTTAAAATAAAGCAAACTTTAATGACTAAGCTTTTAAGGAACTGTAATAAAATAACTCACTAGTTTGAGTTGGATTCCAGTAGGGTTACTGACTTTTAGTTGTAACTCACTCTGCGTGGGGTTACCAGTGGAGTAAAGGCCTTTTCAACACAGAGAGCTAAAGACCATGAAATCTACCTTGAAAAGTATGTATTGACTTCTGCTTTGTGAGGCTTCATTGCTTTTGGTAGGGCTGACCAGAGGCAAATTAATATGTGTTCATCTCCTGTGCCGACCCTGAGAAGGAGAAACTAGTCCAGCATAATTTTCAAAACTTGGTGCTTAGAGGCTTTCTTGAGTGTGTCTGTAGGAAGAGATGGATGGATTTTAGCCTGAAAGACAGTGGATAATGCAGCTGTCAGAAGACGGTTGGAATACATGTGCTGCTTCTGCAACAAATGCTGAGCTCCCTTCTTTGGCGTGAACATCAGAAGGAAGGCTGCTTATCATCATGACTGACTTGTAAGAGTTGTACTGCATAAATGGAAGTTCTATCATGTGATTTCTAGCTCATACTGTTGTTCAGGAGTAAGTTTTGTCTTTTATAGCTGTCATACATTTAGGGCTGTACTGCTATGGTGAACCACTGGAAGACACCAAGCAACCCAGCCAGTATCTGTCCTGTGGTGTTTGCACCTCTTCGGGAGAAGGCTTTGTGGTGGAGCTCTTGGTTTTATTTGGTATGTCTTTTTTTTTAATGTACATATGATTGTGCACTTTTTTCAAGGCAAAGTCAGAGAGGTGCATTGTGCAGCTGGAAAGAGAAGCAGTGGTGTTTGTGACGGTTTCTGTCTGTCTGTCTTTCAGTAACACTTCACAGAGTTTAGACTTGGCCCACTGTAGGAGAGGAAGCTTTGCTCATCCTGCTTTCTCTCTGGTGATTGCTAGAGAGCCTTGTGCCAAGTTGGGTGAAGACACTGACCCACTGTCAGCTGAGCAGGATCACCCAGCTGGGTGATCTTACAGTGAGCTGAGTGATTTTTGTTTTGTTTTGTTTTTTGTTTTTTTTCAAATGAGCGGCTCAGGCCATGGAAAGTTTTGTATTGTATGAGTCTTTGTTGCAGGGAGTGGAGAGAAAGCAGGGTTTTTTGTTTTCTTTGTGGTGGGGTTTTGGGTTGTTGGTTTGGTTTTTTTTTAGAGGGTGTGGTGTTGGTCTTTTTTTTCTTTTCTTTTTTGTAGCCTGTGTTGTTGAGGGAATGCACTTTGATACTCAGTGCCTGTTGCATTTTCTGAGACACGGATGCTTTATGGTGTATCACTAACATCTGTTAGTGCTGTAGTTGAACCGAGAGGTGGCAAAGGCTCCCACGCCAAGACACAGTCTGCAGACTGAAGTGGGACCTCCCAAGCTGTTGGGGTCTCTTAACTGTGCTCTGCCCTTAAAACTGCAGGCAAGTTTGACCACTTGTGGATGTCTATGAGGAGTCAGAGATGAATGGAAAACCCCCAAAACCCATTTTGCTGCCCATTTTGCTTTCCTTATCTAACCCTGTGACCACAGTGGTACTGCTGTGGTCACAGTGTTGAGACGCAGGGTGACCTGAAAATTATCTGCAGATTGTTAGCATTTGCATCCATATCTCTTTTACCCATTTCAGTATTGCTATAAATAAAGACAATTGATCCTTCTTAGCCTTGGTTTGTTTATCTGGACACAAACTGCTGGAGAAAGAACTGGATTATATGCTGTGAAATATCTGTTATGTATGTTATATATCTGTATTGTGTCAGTCAGGTTACAGAGTCGGTGCTTCGAGTGTATCTTACATAAATCAAAGTTCAGCTGTTAGGGATCTTACATGGTGGGTGGTTGGGTTTTTTAGATGAGCTCCAGGTGTGGGCCTATAATAACTGTGAGTTTGATCATCAATATATGGATTTTTTTCAGAAATTGTATGCCCATGATTTTAATGTTCCTTGTGGAAAAACACAACAACTGTTTCCTAGAGACAGATTCTCCATGTTTGCCCATTCTTTGAAACTCCAATACATGCAGTTGGTTTCACATAGGTCTTTGTAGACTTTAGTTTATTTACATTTTGCTAATGAGTGGGCTAGGCATGTTTTTATCTGAGAAGAGCTGTTTCAAGCACATCTGATACTTAGATACCACGTCTGATACACAGAGACCTAAGGTTTCTATGTCATGTAAATGAAGAGTGGTTTATTACCGTGCCTTAGACCTGAGCTAGTTGAATGAACAACATGTGAAATTCAAGCGTAGAAATCTTGTTTTGATCCTGGCTCTAAATCCTTCTGAGACTTTGGGCCATGGATACTCTTACTCTTTTTGCTTTGTGGTGAATTAGAAATAGTACTATACCACCACTCCTCTACTGAGTTGCTAGGTGTTTTCAGAATTATTCTACGAGTTCAACAATGACACTTGATAGGGCTTTAATAAAAAAAAGAGGAAATGATTAATTGACAGCCTAATGCCAAAATAAAATCCTGTGTGTTTGCATGGGGCCAACAAACTTGTCAATACAGATGGGATTGGGAAAAAAAAATAAAAATAAATCACTATTTCTGTAAGAATGATGATAGTGGTGACATGCTGAGAACTAGATCCCAAATAAAAATCTTTGTAGACTTGTGAGGCTAATGAGCTCACTTGGTATTTGTTGATGCTGCACTCCAAGGAAGGCTTGCAGAAACACAGGGACATGAACCCTAGTGTTTAGTTTAGATGTAGTATCAGGAAAGTAACTGATGTGAGATTCCTTGATGTTCCTGATGCTGCAAGATATTCTTGCTTTGCTGCTGATTGGATGAAAATGTAGGTAAGGTAGTCAGAATGAGACTCTTTGCATCCCTGTCCTATTGTCCTGGTCCTAGTGTTTTCTTCCTAAATCCACCCTAATCTTCAAATAAATTTGTGAGGTTCTTGATAAGCCTCTTTCTTGCTGCCTTTCCCCCTAAGCACTGGGAAAGGCTTTCAACAAACACCTGCAGTTTCCTCCGTTGTTCTTCTGCAGGTCCTACCGTGACTCTATGCCATGAATGCAAAACATGACAGCAGTTGAGCGGCTGTCGCGACAAGGAATATTGCTTCAACATTTGCTGTTACTCTCTGTCTTCATCGTGCTTTCTGTTGCTTCATTTATTTTATAATTCGATAGTACCTGTTCCTTTTTTGTGTAGTGGTTGTGCAGCAATAACCTGGCTCCTCACTAGGGCTTCTAGATGTAACAAATCATAAATACAAAATAATAGCCATCTTGTCATACTTCCTGTCAAGCTCTACTTCTGATGAGTTTATTTCCCCTTCATTTCTTTCTGTGGTGCTAAGCACAGCAAGCAGTTGCTTCTACCAGCAGAAACTCAGGAGAACTGCCATTCCCACTGTTCTTTTTCCCTTTGGTCCATATGGATTTCTGCTTAGACCTAGGGGCAGATGCACTCTGCCTGAGCAGTTGTATAACACCCTGTTGCTTGTTTTTCTGCCCTGAACTCATAAGGAAATAACCTAAGTGATTATAAAAGCTTTAGCACCAGCTTCATTTCATTTTAATAGACCAGTAAAAACAACCCGTGTGCAAGCTGCTGGCTCCAGTACTCCTGCATAAGCCATTAGCAAAACAACATTACTGGCTCTTGACAAAGAAAAACACCAGTGACAAATCCAGGAATTTTCTCTGAAAAGAAGTCAACCAAACACCAGTGAATCCAGAAACCCACTCTTAGGCGTGCTGGCCGCCCTGAGCTCTTTGTTTGAGAAGTCGGCCCTTTCTCAATACTGTATTTTACATTCTGGCTTTGTCTTCTGTGAATATGCTTTGCAGCAATTCTGGCAGCTGCCCTGGTGCCCAAGGAGCTTTTCCAGTTAACTTGCATGGAGATCTGGCAGGTTTTGTATTTTATGCATGAGACTGGCTCATCCAGCCGCCTCTTGTGCTCTCCCCCTGCAATACTGGCAGCTAACGTATTTGCAACGTCGTACCTCATATGCCAGGGACAATGAGTTGGCTTCAAAGAGCAGGAGCCTCCCCATGAGGCCCAAAGGAACCCCAAGATGTCTCTGCTACAGGCCCCCTGGTTACCTCACTGGTTTGAGAAACGAGCACTGCTCAAGTTTTGGTGCCTGCGTGGAGAGCCAGTGGTCTGGTTTCACTTATGTCAGGGTGGTTGCACCATGGTAATTTCTCATGAATGGTAAAACTCTTAGCGAGGCTCAGCTGTGCTGACACCTTTTTTCCCTTTTTTTTTTTTTTTTTTTAGATGGTTTATAGTTAAGCTTTGCCTAAAGCCTCTGTAAAGACAATACATGGTTCTGGGAGATTTGTTCTCATCTTGCCTGTCTCTTCCTTTGTGTTCCTTCCTTCAAGCTGAAAAAACACCTGTTTTTTTTGTGTGGTGAATTTAAAGATGTCACGATCACTCTTTTCCGGGAAAAGCTTTAAGCATTTCAAACTGTCCTAAGACAGTCACTGAGTACAGATGTTTTTCTCAACAACATCTGGTCAGCTGGAGCAATTTAAAAATGCAGTATCAGCTAGAACAAGACAGATGCTGGAAGAGATATGTAGATGACCTCAGAATGAGAGGATAGGAAAGAGGATGAAATTATCCCAAAGCAGAGATTGGGAAAATAATTAATGTCTCTCTTTTGTGTGGTATGTTCTAGTAGTTGTGCATTAAGTACAAATAAGGCAACCAAGACTTCTTTCTGTGCCCCTGTAACCTGGAAGA
>NW_010390466.1:27198-28899 GCF_000710305.1 Buceros rhinoceros silvestris | reverse complement strand
GAAGAGCGTTTAATAAGTTTGTATGAACTCTCCCCTTCCATCTCTGCTTTTGCAGAACAGCACAGCACCATCACCTTTCTCTCTTATCCTGATCTTGTTTTTCTGTTAAGATTTGTTTTGTTGTCCCTGCAGAACATCTGCAAATCATCTAGGTGCATGTGGTTGCATGTATAGTTTTTTTTTAATTTACATTATTCTGTGATTCCTTTGTGTTCAGCAGTATCATAGGCAACAATCTCAGAGTTCACAATCTGGTGCCCAGGTCCCATGTGCTGCTTTTCTTGCTTGTTTTGACCGACCTTTGTAGTTGTGAACCTTTGAAGAATGCTCATCCTGTCGTATCCTGACGTCTGTTCTGATTTAAAGAGTTTCTTCTAACCTTTTAAGAATACCTTTACTATGGTAGCTGGACTTTTAAATTTGCATTTTGTAGAACTGTTCTGAAATAGGACAAGAATTTCCAAGTGATCATCCACGGGCTCTCGGTGCATTGTGGATTTGTTATTTTTCAGTAACCTTTACCATTTAGTTGTCAGTCTCAGGTTAGTGATCTTCCTCTGCCCCTCCAAGATCAGCTGCTAGAGTCAAGGCATTATGATTACTTTCACAAATGAACAGGGAGCTTTGTAGCTTGATGGCTGCAGACAAAAAAGTTGAATATTCCATTCTCTTTGAACAATTACAAAAAGTCAACACAAAAACATACCACGTAAAGAATTTTAATGGCATCTCCCTGCAGAGCCCTATTGATTTTGGTTTCAATGTGAAGAGTTTCCCAATGATGTTTCCTTTCCTTTCTTTTTATTTAAATGAACATTGTCCTGTTCTAAGAGCGGTCCATGTGGATGTGCTTGGAAGAAGTCATCAGGTCATCTCACAGATGTAGTCGTTCTGGATGTAGGGTTTTTGTTTCTGGGGTTTTTTTTCCCTGCAAAAAACTGTGTGAATGTGGGACCATGGTAAAACAGCCTTAGAGTGTGGGATCTTTTTTATTTTCTTTTTTTTTTCTTTCCCCTCCTCCTGCTATTGAAAGGAAAACATAGTTAGCCCTTTAGTTGCATTACCTAGTAGTAGAGTTGCAAGCCCTGAAATCTCACTGAAAGCTTCTGACTGGACTAGGCTTGAAGTGTGAAGAACATCTCCAGGGTAAAGGCTTCCAAACTGTCATGCAAGTACCACTGATGGCACATGGGCTAGTTCAGATAGATGCAGATACTGCCCTGCTTGTGCCTGTGTCGAGTCCCTTCACAGCGCTGTAACCCCAGCTATGTTCTCCTTCTGAAAGTTCTGTATTAAGTGGGTTGTTGGAGCTCAGGGATGACCAGGGTCTTGTTTGACCCCTTCCATGTATCACCTTCATGTTGCAGTGTGTGCATGACCATTGCTGTGATTCCAGATGTGTGATTCTCTGTAGAGAATTTTCCTCTGTTTTCCTTGTTTGTCTTGTTTTACCTAGTTCCACAATCTTTCTGTGGCACAGGCTGTTGCTTGTGATATTGGTAGCTCTAAAACTGAACTTAAAAGCTGAATAAATAAAATCACTACTGTGGTCTAGTTCATTTCTTTGCAGAGAAAATGAAATATTTTGGCAAGCTGGTATCAGAAAAATATGCACCGTGGACCCTTTCTGAATGTGCTGAGTAGCAGCCGTGTCTGCTTCAAAGCACGAAGGCCTTGTTTTTTAGTACTGGGGACTATATA
>NW_010390466.1:19295-27086 GCF_000710305.1 Buceros rhinoceros silvestris | reverse complement strand
CAGCAGGTGCCTGTATGCCTTGATATATTTATTGTCCTGTGATGTGACCTAATATGCAGAAGCATCTTGTGTCACGGGAGCAGACGTACATGCAGGGAGCAAGCTGCAGACAGCCAGAACAATTACACTAACGCGAAGAACAAGTTCAGCTGTATTACTGCTGTCTCTGCAGACACCAGAGGCATATGGCTTTGCTTCTAGGAGCGAGGGAACAGGAAGGACCCAAGATACCTTCTGTGAGCAGAATGAGGTCAGGGAGAGCCCGAAAGCCTGAGGAACAGCTGGTGATTGAGCTGTTTCCAGCAGGCTTTCGATGAATCTGACCACTGCTTTGTCCCTTTGGAGAAGATTCTCCCAGATTCACCTGGCTGCTCTCCACCCCAGCTGAGGGCAGGAGGACAGTGCTGTTGGTGCTGCCTGCCTGCTCTGCCTGCCCTTAGGGGCTCAGCAGTGATGCCTTTTGCCACATCTGCACCAGTGGTCACCTTTGGTTTAAACTCATCCCATTCTTTACCTGCAGGAAGTCCAGGCTGTGTGTGAAACTATTCTTCACACCTTCTTTTCAACCCAGCCAATTGATCTTCTTTTCCACCTCAAACGTGTTCACCAGACAGTTCGTTTGATGTTACAGAGAAATCCAAAACATTCTCTGATCTGTTGAGTGTTGCAGTGAGCCTTTGCTTTCACAAGGGAGGATTGTGCTGCTTGCCTTGGATGGTGGTGGGAAAGTCTTGCCACAGGCTGGGTTATTGGGGCCTTTTTTTTTCTCCCTAGTGTAGATTAAAATCGGCAATTTTAAGCTTGGCAATTTTGCAAGCTTTGACTTTTTAACACCCCTACCCCCCTTTAAAACTGTTACTTACCATATTTTAAATTTTGCTCTGTCAGTGGGCTCTTAACAAGAGGAGAACAGAGTTTTTTTCACTAAGTATTACCTGCTGAATGCTCTGGCTTTATGACCTCTAACTGTGCCTTTATGCATGTGAATGAGGCAAATGAAGCCCGACAGAGGCAGAAGCCCTGTATTTCCAATTATAATCAACAGTTTCCCAATTTCCCTGTCACTTCTGAGCCTTTCAATTTTACTCCTGTACTTATGTCTTAATTTTTCTTTAGTACTTCATTGCTACTAGTGCCTGTTGTGTGTGAATTTATCAGCATTGTCTCTCCACTAATTCTGCTCAGACTAGCTTAGAACTGAGTAAGCATGAGAAGATAATTAGCAACTGAAGACAGAGTTCTAAGGGATGTAACTAAATACACATTTCTGCTGCATCTGACCACAGTGCTTCAAAAGTGGATTTAGTATTTAGATGTGGTTATAGTTTTTAGGTTCTCCTTGCCAAGTTAAGAGACAAGCTTAAGAGGCGTGCTTTGTTTCCTTTCTGTCCCCGATAAATATCAATGCTTTGTTGCTTTGTTCTGTACTAAACTAGGGAAATCCACTTGTTAATAGACAAGTTTGTTAAAGACTTTATTCAGGGAGATAAGCAAGTGAAACCTCCCTGTGTCATGCATTCCACACCAGAAATACTCGATACTTAAAATAGAAAAAAAAAATCAGCTCTTCAGCTAAAAAATGTTTTCCACTTCATGAATTTTTATTAAGCTCACTTTTTTTCCTGCTATACATTTTAGTAAGTCTGTGAGCCTGATCTAGTCATCTGGTGAGTCAACTAATAATTTTAAATGAGAAAGAAAAAGCAGGAGAAAATGTTTAGTGTAGACATCCAGTGGTCTACATCCTGTTGTCCTCCTGCCCTTTCTCTGCTTGCTGTAGTTGTTGACTTGCCTTTGGCATTCACATGAGCTAAAATATCTGCCTCCTGCTCAGATAGCCTTGTGCCAGGGCTGAAACTGGAGCATATTGTTCCATCATTAAATGGGCAACGCTGAATACTTGGGAAATTAACAACAGCTGCTAGTTCTTTAGCTGCTTTTATTTGTACTGTGCCTATAATTTTTCTAGTGTGTTTGTGCTGAAGTCAGAAGAGGAAAGGAAAATAGATCCCCCAAGAGGCTGACTTTTTGTTTTTAATTAAAAAAAGGCCCAGCCAAACAAAAGCATCCATAAAACAAATAGTACTGAGGGCAGCCCAGCAGTTTATTCAGTGGTATGTGGGCCCCTTAGTCTGGTTGCTGTTATGACTTTCTGGGGCTTTTAGTGGCACCTCAGCACATGGTGAGGTAACTGGCACCTTCCAGGGTTGTGTTACTCGTAGCATTTGTCTTAGGCTTTCATGAAGATTGGTGACACCAAAGCAATCTTCTGGTTTATTTATGTTTTATGCTTTTAGCCAGAGACATAAGCCTAAAGCCACAGCAGCCACTCTTTGGATGAGGCCCTAAAATCAAGCTCAGAAAGCTTAAGAGGGTGGCTGTAAAACAGGTTTTCTTAAGTGTGTGTGAATAGTCCAGTGACTCAGTTTCTTCCCAGAAGTCACATGGTCAATCATTGGGAATGACAAAGCGGAGCTCATGCTTTAAAACAAAAGGTGATTGTGGATCCATGAATTGGCATCTTGCCCTGGTACCAAAGGGGTTCAAGCTCCTGCTCTGCTCCTTCCCCCGTAGCACCAGGCAGCTCTGCAGGTGCAGAGGGGAAATGGGGAGATAATACTGGGGGAGAATGGGTATCACAGCATTTGTCATTGGAGCCTTCTGAGCACCTGGAATAAACATCCCTTGCAAGGAGTTAGGATCTTGTCTTGAAGTTTGTAATGAACTGAGGAACAGCAGCTAGAAGGATCACTGAGAGGGGAAAAAAAAGGTTTTCCCTCGGTCTGTGGCCTTTTTTTAATATTCTCGTTAAACACTTGGTGAACACAGTGGTGAATGAGAGGGAGCCCATCGTGAAGCAAAGTACTTCAGAAAAATACGAGAAGATGCTCCTTTGAAGCTTTGCTACTAATATTCTCGTTAAACACTTGGTGAACACAGGGGTGAATGAGAGGGAGCCCATCCTGAAGCAAAGTACTTCAGAAAAATACAAGAAGATGCTCCTTTGAAGCTTTGCCATTGAGCAGTTGTAGGACCCAGACATAAGAGCATTGTTTATTGGAAAAGCAATTTAAAAGAAATTTAGCAAGAACATTTTTTTCTTTTAACTGAGTGTCATGGTTTAACCCCAGCTGGCAACTAAGCCCCACACTGCTGCTCACTCACTCCCCACCTCATTGGGATGAGGGAGAGAATGAGGGGAGTTAGAAGTGAGAACACCCATGTGTTGAGATAAAGGCAGTTCAATAGGTAAAGCAAAGCAAAACAGGAATTCGTTCACCACTTGCTGTCGGCAGGGAGGTGTTCAGCCATCGCCAGGAGAGCCGGGCTCCATCACACGTAATGGTCACTTAGGAAGACAAACATAATGCTGAACGTCCCTGCCACCTCCTCCTTCCCCTGGCTTTATATGCTGATCATGACGTCATATGGTACGGGATATCTCTTTAGTGAGCTGGGGTCAGCTGTCCTGGCTGTGAGCTGTCCTCCCAACTTCTTCTGCACCCACAGCGTACTTGCTGATGGGATGGTGTGAGAGGCAGAGAAGACCTTGACTCCGTGTGAGCACATCACACGTGAAAACGTCACTGCGTCATCAACACTGTTTCCAGCACAAATCCAAAACACAGCCTCACACAAGCTATTACTGCTGGCTACAGTGCCAGCACACTGAAGAGAGAGGTGGTCCAATTCTTTCGTCTTTCTGTGTGATCTGATTCATGGCAAGACATCCATTCCTTAGGCTGGATGATTTCTTCGGCTTAGAAAAATGCATACCGCCAATTCATAGCCATTCCATTAAGAACATTGAAAATGTGTTGGTATATTTCTGGAATTGCGTGGAAACGAGTAGGGGAGGTGCTTTGCTTTTAAGGGCAAAGCCAAACCTCTTCTCTCCAATGTTTGTGCACTACTGTCAACCTGTAACACAGGGTCCTCATATATGGAGTCCTGTCTGCATATTTGAAGGACTGAGGCTTTATTTGATATCTGATGTCCAATTTGGAAGTCTGTAAACTGAGGTAAAGACTGCTGCTGCCTTATGGAAACAAAGGTATGATTCTATGAATTGGTGCCGCTGCATTTGAAGTCTCAAAAGTTTTTGTCTTTTCATTGAAAAAGAACGATGTCATGGCAAGCATGAGCCAAAGGCAAGCAACCTCTCAGTGATGAGGTGCCAAGCTTTTCCTTTCTCGAATTAAAGGCTAAGCACACTACAGAACAAAGGAGTGGGGGGTTTTGCCTTGCACTGTGGGAAGGTGATAACAAGATTTTCACCCTGGACTGGCATGACAAGCTAATTCATGGCGTCATGCTTCTGTGCCAGAAAGGGCTTCTGGTTTGAAACTCAGTCACAGCTGAAAAGTGGCAACTGCTGCCTTGCATGGAGGAGGGGTGCACCAGCCATCTATCTGCAGTATAAAAATGACAAAGCCAGTGGAGCTGTCCCCTCACCAATACCCTTCGTGAGATGCTCTCATTCCTATATGGTGGGCTGTCGTTCAGAGTCTGCCTCTGTGATTTCTTTGGCTGCCACGCTGTTGGTTTATAATCTCTGAAGCCTTGACTTTGGCTCGGAGTCAGTGCCATTTATTCCAGCTAGCCTCTTCTGCTGCCTGACTTTTTTTTTTCTTTTCTATGAGGAGCGGAAGGGAGGAGGGAAGGTGACCTGACTGAGGTCTGATGTCCTTGGGGATAATCCATGTCCTGTGAACTACACCTGTGGGGTCACAGAAGACAACTTGGCATGATTCTGGCATGGTTCTTCACTCCTTACCTGCTTACTCCAGCTGTCATGCACTCTGAAAGAAGGATTAGTCCCAGATTTTAATCCACTTCTCATCTTGCTAGTTGTCCTGGTGGCATCATTCTCTTGCTCCTTTCTCTGCCCTGCTGCTCCTATTCCATTTCTTCCTCCCAACCGTGAATTTACGTTTGTGGTTACAGTCTAAAGGGTCCTTTGCCTGCACAGAACTGCCCTGGAAAAATGTAGGAATGTTGATGCTGCTTTAGTGCCTGCATTCTGTGGTGCTGTTTCCACTCAGGGATGAACACTGTAGTGCTTGGAAGAACACCTGGCAGGCCTGCGAAGAGAGGGGCAGCAAGCCAAGGTGCATCCTATGGAATCAGGAGCACACTTGATACCTCTGGAGTCGCCCACTGCTTGCACAGGGATTGAATTTTCTCCAAAAGTTCAGTTTACGCCATGTTGACAACACTGACCAGGTACTCGAGTGTGCCTGTGCTTGTTTCTGAGCTATTGATGCTATTTCCATCTGATAATGTGGACAGAAACTATTAAAATCCTCAGCACTTTCAGTCCAGTTGAATAATTTTCTAGCTCCAAGGTTTATAAATTAAACATTTATGGCCATATCTCATGCTATTATCCATCCATAGCAGTACCTCCAGGCAGGGATCTTGAGCTTTTTTGGAGCGTAGACCACGTGTTACTGGAGAACGGATGTTTCATTTATACCTCATCTTACTCTTGCAGTTCTCAGCTGCAGAACATCCCTGAGGTACTTTCCTCTTTGTGAGGAAATAACCTTAGTAAAGAGATTTTTTTGATGTCTGTGTGACAGGGAAGAGCAGAGTTCATTGCAGCATCCCAGCTTTTTTTTTTGTGTCTTGTCAAGCAGCTTCCCCACACATAAACATGATGTATCATCTGCAAGCAGGAATAAAGAATGTAACATCAGATGAACCAGAGACCACAAGAGTGGTAACTAGAGGTCCACCAGTGCTAACTGTGAGACTTGCATTGTAACTGTTATTAGAGGAAGCTAAAACCTCCATGGGATCCCAAGAAAATTCGTATGTATGGACAGATGTTTGAGCAAGGAGCATGCACTGATGAATGAGAAAGGAGGCATGTAAAAAGCTACCCGTGTCCAGCATGTCCTTCATCAAGTTATTGGGTGGGTGGTTTGAGTGATGAAAAGCAGTATGAGCCAAGACATGGCTCCTATACCATGAGATTATTTGAATTTGTCTAGTTACATGTATTCAGTAGTCTGTATCTAGACAGTTATCTTTGGGACCTACAGTCTTCTTTTTTTTTTTCTTTCCCCACTGCTCCTTCCAGGAAGCTCTTTTGAATGTGGAAAAACTCAGGTCATTGCTCAAACCAAGGAAATTATCCTTTTAGAAAAATGACAAAACATTGGTATGCTTTTGATTTAAACGAAGAAATTTGTCAACACTCTTAGTAGTTTATGTTGAGATTTGGAGCTTATTTTTTAGGTATGGTCAGGCTCCTAATAGAAGAAAAGTGACTGTTATGGTCTTATGTAGGAAGTTACTTCGTTTGGACAAATGCTTTGCTGTTAGGAGGCATCATTACTTGCCAGAGAAGGTTGACTGTTTATTTGCTGTTCTAGTCCTTTCGTGGGAAATATTCCAAGGACAAATGCCTAGTCTTTCTTCCTGCTCACGTTAGTAGTTGTGAGGTACAGCTGATGGATAGAGTAGGAGTCAGTTTAGGTTCTTAGTTTAGTCTAAAAGGCGCTGTTGTTTCAGTCCACCTGGTCAGTTCTGTCCAAAAGCCACCATAGAGCATCTCCCTGAAAGCCTGAACTGACTTGTTAAACACAAGTTGCACTCAGTCAAACTCTTCTGCTGCTTCTTTCTTTGAGGAGAGTTTTGGCCTGAGAAAAAGGGAGGTGTGCTTGCTGCCAACCAGTGGGAACTTTAATCAACTGTGGCAAGAATAAAAAAACCTGATTATTAGCCAGAATGAACCCAAACCCAGTGTTCCAGGAACTGAGTCCCAAAGCAAATGGTTTTCTGGCCTACAGCATGGAGACGATCATATTTTAGTGGTTTAATATCCACAGTGATGCAGCCCTATTTAATGAGGTAGCCTTGCAGACGAGACATCGTTCACCTTTGCTATGTTACTATGCGAGTTTCAGCGTTTACTTCAAGGTAGTTAGTCAAATGTAGCTGGGCCAGAGGACCTAAAGTTTTCTTTAGAACTGTTTCTCCAGTCCCAGTTTGGTCATTAAACCAGACTGGACCTGTACCATAAATTATACATCGGTGCTTTTCCCCTGAGAGATTGAGATGCCTGGTGAGGACTTGCTGGAATTTTTTAGAAACTGTTTTTTGAATGCCAGAATGTTTCCAAGGTAACCTCTTTAATCTCCACTGTATTCTGATGCTCACTTACTTAATACACACATGACGTGTGTAATCTGATTTAAAACGACCAGATGCTCCTAACAACAATTTAACACTAAACACGGTGGATTTCTAGAATCAACTCTTGAAGGTGAGAACTTGCCTTGGCCTTGTGTACCTTCCAGGGGAACAGTACTTGGATGATATTTCATTATTATCGATTTCTTTTGTTTTCTGCACTGGGTATGTGATTGCTCACAAACTCTGCATCTTGTTTCTTGAGACGGAGGAACCGCTGCCTTACATGTTACAGATGTTTTCAGGACTTCAAAGCACAAAGGATTTTGATCCAGTATTTGCAGTTTTGGAATAAATATCTCAGAAAACTGAAAAGGGAAATTTTTTTTTAGTTTTCCAATTACAACTCATAAGAAGAATCTGAGGAGGGTGCATCACTTGATTAGGTGTCAAGAATGAAAAATAAGGGTAGTGGGGAGGGGAGCAAGAGTTGCTGTGATTACACAGCTGAGCTCTGTCCTGTCAGCTTGTGCTCTCTCTCTGAGGAACAAATGAGTATGGAGGATGCATAACATGAACAGAACAAAGCCTGGGAACTCCCAAAGCAACTGCCCTGAGTCCTGGCAGCCATTGAAGAAATCTCTTTCC
>NW_010390466.1:17101-19215 GCF_000710305.1 Buceros rhinoceros silvestris | reverse complement strand
CTTTCCCTGCCGCCTTTGATGGGCTGTCATAGCTTAACTCACTGGCATGTACAGCACAGTGCTGGTACTGCCTCGTTCCTGTCGGCGCTGCGAATGACAGAAAACTGAGTTCTGAATCCATCTTCCTTTGCTCAGTCTGTCTTTGCTTTGGTTTTGTTATTATGGGAGATAAAAGACAGCCCCTGAGGATTTTAGTACTAGGTAACTTAATGGCTGATTTCATTCTTGGGATGATAAAGCGGAAGAATGAAATGTGCATAGGAAATGGGCAAATCTGCCAGTTCAGCATGAACAGAAAGGAATGAATGCTGGCATGGTTTTAGATAAAAATGGGGGAACCCCAAATCTAAACTTAGTACTCTAGATAGTATCAGTTCCTGCAAGGAGTAAGTGCCTACCTAGGGTTAGGGCTTCCAGCTGCTAGTCAGAGGAAAGCAAGTTTGACACCTGTGTCGTGATGGTGACACTGAAAGCCTTAGCTACATTCATTAGAGGGTTAAAAGTAAAATGTTGTATCGCCAAATCATTTGATCTCTAAAAGCTGGTATTCATTTTAGTTCATTTTTAAAGAGACTGAGGGTGGAAATAATGAATATCCTCGCTCTTGGCATGGTCTTCCCTTCAGTTTCTGACAGATGATCCTTTCCCTCCCCATACTCTACTTTATGGGTTGTTTTATAAGGTGACTTATGACTTGTTCTGTAGTTAAAGAATGCACATAATAACCTTAGGTTTATTTCTCATGCACATATAAAAGGAAACAAAGTAATTGCAGAGGCTAAATTCAATTTCGGAGCCGTGGAACCTGCCCAGTACCATTTGGAACAGATCAGCTGCTTCCAGCAGAGTTACGAATATGCTACATCTGTTTCCTTGCAGTTGGAACAAAAAAGGCTACCACTACCCCCTTGAAGCTGCAGAGAATGGAAATTTGAATCTTTTGTGTTTTTCTTGGGTGAAAATGCTTTCAGCATGTGACATGCCTCATGCTTTCTTGCAGATCTGATACTAGAACTTCCAGTGTATGGTCAGTTCTGCCAGAAGGTGTAAAAACCCCCCCACCAGCTTTTATGTTTATGCAAATGTGGTTGAATTCGTGGGTGTGGAAATAAGAAGGTAAAGCAAGTCCTAACCTTCTCTGGTATGGAGGATCTTTTAGCACTTTGATGAGCTTCTGGCCTGACATTCTGATGTAGAGCTAAGCTGAATGTTTCTCTAACTATGATAACTATCATAACTATGATTTCCCGAACAGTTTGAAGAGGATTCAGTACCGTTGTTCCATCCAAGGCGGTCAGTGGTGGTTTAGGTTGATGGCAAATTGAATATGAGTCAGCAGTGTGTGCCCTGGCAGCCAAAAGGGCTGGCCATGTCCTGGGGTGCATCAAACACAGCATGGCTAGCCAGTCGAGGGAGGTGACTGTCCCACTCATGCTGGTGTGACCCCACCTCGAGTACTGTGTGCAGTTTTAGGCACCTTTGGGCGCTTCAGTATAAGAAGGACATCAAACTGTTAGAGGGTCCAGAGGAAGGCGAACAAGATGGTGAAAGGCCTTAAAGGCAAGACTTAGGAGGAGCGTCTAAGGTCACTTGGTTTGTTCAGCTTAGAGAAGGCTGAGGGGTGACCTCACTGCAGTCCACAACTCCCTCAAGGAGAGTGGTGGAGGGGGAGGTGCAGATCTCTTCCCTCTAGTGACCAGCTATAAGACATGAGGAAGGGGAATGAAGCTGCATCAGGGCAAGATCAAACAGGACATTAGGAAAACATTCTTCACTGAGAGGGTGATTGGTCACTGGAACAGGCTGCTCAGACAAGTGGTCACGGCACCAGATCTGTCAGGATTCAAGTCATATGATTTAGTTTTAGATAGTCCTGCAAGTAGCAGGGAGTTGGACTTGATGATCTTTATGGGTCCCTTCCAACTTGAGATATTCTGCGATCCTATGACAACGGTTGTCAGTAATGTCTCGTATTAGTGCTCACATATGCCATGAGCTGTTAACTAGGTGCGACTGCTGTGCACACAGGAGAGCTGAGCGAGGCGGTGCGTGTGGCTGAGGTGTATACAGGCGATTCGTGATTCCGTCACCCCGGGGTGCGTTTGGGGAGCGGA
>NW_010390466.1:12600-16918 GCF_000710305.1 Buceros rhinoceros silvestris | reverse complement strand
TGTCCGCGGTGCTGAGGGCACCAGCCCCCGGCTCCCTGCTATGGGCTCTCTCCTGCTTCGCCTTTTTGTCTTCATTTTTCCCCCCGAGGATACTGATGGAAGGATCATAATAAAATAAAATTAATTGTTCTAGCACTGAAGAGCATTTGCAATTTGCTGCATAATGGGGAAAAAAAAAAGTCAGGCTCCCAAAATGAAATTGCATGCAGGTGATATTTGTATTTCTTTTGTGGGAAAGGTTAATAGATCTAAATGTAAAGTAATGCTTTGTGATGGGAGGCTAGCTAATGCTAAACCCACATTAATTCTAAATAAAAATATGATAATAAATGCGTGTGCTCTGAGCAGCAGAAGAACTAATAAGAAATAGCTGCTTATGCTGAATTCTTTTGCTGTTGCAAAACCCTGATTAATTCAAGGTGGAAAAGTTGCTTCTTTTAAGAATCCTATATGGGAAATTCCCTTCTTTCTTAGAGAACACTCAAAAAGACAGCCCAGAAACAACTTCTTCTGAAATGTATGTAAATCATTCTTTATATTATGAGTTTTATGACTTTGTAATCTTGGTTTTGATGAAACAGCTCTATACCTGGAATAACATTTGTTCTGTTTACAAGGGAGGGAAAGTTTGGTAAAGGATCAGCATCCAGAGCTTCCTGCCATTTCCTCATTACTTTAGTAAATAAAAGTATCTTAACGTAAGCCTGGTTTTTGGTGAGAGTTGCTTCTGTCTTTTGTGACAAGAGTATTTGTTGAAATCACTGGTAACATGGGTTGCAAGTTCAGTTTCAGAGTAGTTTGGAGATGGGCTGGTTTCACTGTCAGCCGTTAGCATCACTAGGGAAGAGGAAGGGATGAATTTTGATGGATTCAGACAAGACTAAAAATTTATTTTCTCTAGTAAATTGCTTTCACCCTTAGGCTGCACTTTTCAGTTTCAGTATATGTTGTCTCTTATTCTAATGGATGATATTTTGCCCTTTTCTTGGCTATAGAAGAGCAGTATGCTCATATTCTTGTCTCTGCAGATCCAGTCTTTCAAACTTTCAGTGTGCAGAAATCCTTCTGATTTCAGTGCACCGTATCTAATGATCAGCTTGTATCTCCTAATGCTTTCAGCTCTTGTCTAGGCACTGAAAGGGATAGTGTTCTGCAAACTGTTACAATTTTAAAGGTCACATCCCATAAAACATTGTTATTCTGAGACAATAAAATGCCTTCTGGAACTGATTATTTAGTCCGAAGTTGCACTGTAGACTGTCCCATCCTTTTGTCTGGGCTTCATCAAGTACTTGCCAGTTGCAGCGACCAATAAAACTGGGAAGGATATGTGCGGGTGAGTTTTGCACAAGCCCTGCTGTAACAGGTGGCAGGCGTAGCCAGTTGTTTCTCAGATGCAGTGGAGCTGTATGATCAGGAAGGTGTTGTCCTTCCTGATTCCTCAATTACTAGTTTGATCGACTGTGTGGAAGACAAAGTTCTGGGTGTGCGTTGCAATAGGATTGTGTGATGCTCAGAAACGATGAGGTCTTGTTCGAGGTCTTAGATACTTTTAACTCTTTCTTCCTGTTTGTCTATGAGTAATTCCTAGCAGAGCCTCAGAGGCTGTAGCCGCAAGAATGAATTTGGATCAGCTTGCACCCTACTAATGTATAGCGTATACTCAGCTGCATGGGAGGTAACAGCCACCAAGTGGGTCATCCCAGAATGAAGCCATTTCTGTCTTATCAGTAAGGCAGATGACTCTGTTACATATGAGGTTTTTTCCTTCTGAATCTACCTGTTTGGATCCTTGTCACTGTAATGGGTAGTGGGAATTGTGTGTAGCATCTAGCTTTTTGTTTGGTTAAAAAGAGCAAGCCTCACCCCCAGTTGCTGATAACTGATGGGGTTTCATTGACTCTATGATCAATAGCAGACCTGTGCCTCCTGCAGAATCTGGCTTGGAGCAGATGTCACAAACTCACTCTGAGTGTCCCTTCAGCATACAGATAGCAATCGCCCTCCCTCTGCCCTCCACAAATGCATCCATCCACAGCAGGCTGCTTTTTGCGTTGGTACCGTACAAAATCGGGCTGTACTTGTACTAGGAAATATTTACTGTCTGCAGATGGGGTTGCAATTGTTTTTACTTTTGTATTATTAATTTCCAAACCTTCAATAAAAGCACTGGGCATGAATCCACTGCTCTCTTGATTGCAAAGAGTAATTGATTGATCAGATCTGTTTTCTTTTCATTGTTCTGTGGACTGAAAGATAATGATGTGCGATGCGGAGGATATTCCTGCTAGAGAGAGTATTTCCGCAAATCCCGCGAAGCATGACTAGTGATCCGTGGAGTACCATCCGACGTGCAGTGAGCAGGCTGCCTGCTCTGCCTTCCCCCACACCATGTGCATACATATGTACTCGCATTCTGTATTTTATGGTGTGATCAAAGCCAGTCTTTGGTTAATGTTTTAGTAATTCCTCATTGTTCTTACTAGCAGCAGTAACATTTGCAATTTCGATCTGTGGCAGGAAGCAAGTTTCCTTTCTTAAAGGAAATCTGAATGAATTTAGAGGCCACAGAGAAAGACAGCTTGCAGTTCACATCACTGCAGTCCATCAAAACCAAAAAAAAAAAGACAAAAAAACCCAGGCTACCAGACAGGTGCTGATTTATTTAAAAACAAACAAAACCCCAAGTCTTGTGTTTTTTCTCTTTCCAAATACGCGATCTTAAGAAATGTATTGAAGCATCTGGCTAATTCACGTTGCATTAAATCTCTAAAGATTACATATGCACAGCCAATTAGACCTGCATCATTTATTTAAAAAATGAATGTTCTCTTGTATTTATATTTTATAGCTGTGCCAAATTGTTAAAGGACATAGAAGGAGGAATTTTATAAGCAAAATGTGCAGAGTCCTTCTCCTAGAAAAGTTGAAAGCCTTGCTGATGCCATACCTAAACTTAGTTTAAAAAACATAATCACACTTTTAAAATTGCTATTATTAATGCCTTTTTAAAGACATGAGTGAATGCTTCTTAGAAACTGAGATACAGTTTGTATAGGAGCTGGTGGCGTGGGCACCCACCCTGATGTCTGAAGTCCTTTTGTATTGCAGTAATATGAATAATCTTACCTTTGTGTCTGTTTTATGGACTGCAGTGAGTTGCTGCCAGCTGTGGTTTCCTGAGGGTTTAATAGTCTCCAACAAGTACAAGGACATCATCCTCCAAAGGCTCCACCAGCTCAAGTAAGAGGCTGGTACCACTAGGAATAATAATTTGGATCTTGGCAAGAGACAGGTGATTGTAGCCTGCTTCAGAGGATGTGTGAGGGATGGTGAAGACTAATCTGTGTCCTGACTACCCTGTTCATCTCTCTGGTACCCGAGTGCTAAAGAGGCTGAAATCCTTAGAGGCAATGACATTCTTAGCAGTGATTTCCTGCGAGGTTTGCTAACCGGCAGCAGAGACGGTGCTTAGCAGCCGCCTGCTTTATGTTGGGGTTTACTGGCGTAAAGTTGCCATGGAGATCCTTAGGAGTTTTAACCGAGCAGAGGCCGCAGCGGTTCCCCCTGTGTATTTAAATCTGTTTGACATGTCATGTGTGTCAGATCTGGCTGTGCTGCTCGCATTAGGGGTTTACTTGCTTGTTTGCCTGATTCCCGTGTAGGAGAGCTGAGCAGCTGCCATGCAGTTCTCATAGCACTGTGATATTAAAAAAAGGCAGAATTGGGGCTGGTACCTGCTCTTCCAGGGCCCATATAAAAGCAGAGTCTCAGCACTGAAGGATTTTTAGCACAGGTATCTAAGCCTTGTAAGCTAGAACGAAGTGTTACTTGCAAAACTTTCCCAGGCTGGAGCCTTTCTTGTGACAGCAGTGAGCATATTGGCTGTCTGAAACAGGGAATTGTTAAGAGGCAGAAACAGAAATCTTACAACTTGGGAGATGTGGGAAGAAGGAATCTTCCCAACTCATTTTAGAACTTGTAAAGCAGATTAAAATATGAGGAGGAGGGCGAGCAGAATGAATGCTGAATATAAATGTCTCCTTTACACTTGTAAAGGGTATGCTGACTCCACGTGCTCTGAAACATTGCTGGGAAAACATCAATTAAAATGCTCAAGACTGACAAGGCTTTAAGGCTGTGGAGGTAAACGGTGACTCATATTGGTTGAGAAGCAGGAAGGAAAAACATTTAACAGCCTATACCCCAAGCTGGACTCTGAAATGAGGCTTCCCAAGGGGTTGACCAGCAGGCACTGGGATTTTAGCCAGGGCCTGCTGATCTACAGCCTTCAAAGATGGAGAGCCAAAGTATTTTT
>NW_010390466.1:10627-12500 GCF_000710305.1 Buceros rhinoceros silvestris | reverse complement strand
TTCAGCAGCAGACCTGCTGAGTTTACAATGCATGTATCTTTGCAGGGTGTTATGGAGAGTAACATAGCATATTACTAGTTTTGGAGTAAGGGGAGACAGCCAGCTGATGAAAATACTCAGAGTGAAGGGTTAAGAAGTTGGAAGCTTTGAAGGAGGGTGGGGTGGAAGGGGAAAATAGAGCAAATGTGGAGATGGATCTTTGAACAACACTTGGCTCCAGCAGCAGCTATGGAGCCTTTCCTCATGTGCTTCCTGGACCACAGCATTGATCTAAGAGGGGAACGAGACTTCTACTGTGTTTATCCTGAGGAAAAAGCTCCAATTCTTTCAACAGAAGCTAAAGCTTGCTCATCCTGAAGACTTCTGTGAGCCTGTTGTATTAGTGGAAAGTCCCAATCACACACATCAAAAACATCTTCCTGTCTTCCTCCTCCCCCTGTCTCCTGTACCACTGTTAATTTAATCCATGGCAGTTTGTCTTCATGGACTGTAATTGATCTGTCTGTGATTTAGCTCATCAGATGCTCATTAGCAGCCTTTCTTATTCATGAGGACTGAGAGTCAGGGATCTAAAAACACTCTGTCTTTGTCTTAACTGGATTCATTTAGTATGCTGGGATTCGGGGAGGCTAATAAACTTATCTTAGCCATTATGTAAAGGTGAGCTGCCAAGTGAATGTGAAGGATGATCCAAGCATGGCTGGTGTGCTGAATGCTCTCCAACACTGGGGGTCAGGTGTGAGCAGCAGAGGCAATTGTTGCTAAAACCGCAGCAAAATATTCCTTGCCACTCTGTGGAGGGTGTCCCACACTGCTCTGGGCATGTGTGATCAGATAACGCAGCTTGTGGTGGAGCTCCTGGAGCTACATCTGCAATGGAGATGGCAGTATACGCTAGTGATGTCAGTGGGACACGCAGAAATACTTTGCGTGTTGTATATAGAGTTTGGGCTTGACGTCTGGTTTTCTTTTTTAAGTGCTGCTATTGTTCTGAGCTGCCTTCTGTACTCTGGCAGTTCCCGTAACGATGTGCGCTTCCCACGTTGCCTGCACATGCATGCTGAGAAAATGCCTGTCGCTATCCTTTAACAAGGATATGCTGGCAGTCTGCAAAAGAGAACAATACCCCTGGGCTGCAGAAAGCAGTTTCCTTTCCCTGGTATTTTAATGAACACTTGAGATACTTCCAAGCTGTAGGAAGAGGAGATGGGATGGATGGGTTGTTCGTTCTGCTCCTTTGCGAGCCTGGCTTTGCACGCCAGAGACTTCTAGAAAGATGAATAATTCCCTGCAATTACTGAATTTACTGTGCAGTCACACACGTAGTGTTGTCAAACTGGTTATGTCGAGGAGGTCTCTGACGTGGCTGTAACGATGAGTAGGCTCTGAAGTTCTCTGTGGTCTTTTAAGACAGCAGTGCTGCCACAGAGCACATGCAGCTGGATCCCGTGCCTGTACCGAATGTACTCACTTTGTTCGAGAATCATGGGAAGCTATGGGGGCCCCACAGACAAAGCTCTGCGTGAGGGATCTGAACCCTGGCCGGGCACGCTGCCATCTGCATAAACTGACTTCTCAGTCGCTGTGTGTATCAGGATTGGAAATCTTTGGGAATATAAACCTTCCCTAATTGCTCAAAGTCACAGTGTTTATAAATACTCTGTGCTTGTGTTTATAATTGTACATTGTCCTACATAAATATTAATACCATATTTTTCTTTCTTTGTAGTATACGGAGGCCAAAAAGCATTGCTGGTACTTTGAAGGATTATATCCTACATATTATATGTAAGTAGTCATCGCTTTCCTTTTTGTGTTTTCCAGTGCTTAAGAGAGAATTACATTCTGTAGGATCTTAAATTGTTGTTCTTTC
>NW_010390466.1:7567-10409 GCF_000710305.1 Buceros rhinoceros silvestris | reverse complement strand
CTTTCCCTATGTCTGTACTAAAAAAAGTGTATGGGCTCGTTTCACCACCCAGTTCAGGTGACCTTTCCAGTTGAAAACAAAGTGCAAGATCTTAAACAGCTCTTATTTCAGAACGCTGAAAGGAAACATAAGTAGAGCCATATGAGGACAGTTCTCCCTTTGTTTTGAACAAGGACAGGTAATTGTGCAGAATACCAACAATGCTTTGAAAGTAAGTTTGTCCCTGTGCTAATACTGTTGTTTAATTTAGGGAGTAGGGATGATTTGTTTTCCGTGGTGTAAATGTCCTTTTGATGAGTGGCATCTACATTCATATCAGGGCTGAGTGTGAACCAGACGTCAGTAACCTGTGGTTGCATGACTGAGGATCTCTCTGAGTTGCAGTATTCTGTTTTAAATTGCCAACGGCAACATCAAAAAGACAGAGGACATGTGCGGCTGGAAGTTATCTTCCCTGTGGATTTGGGGGCAGAAAGGAGATAAATATATTAAACTTTGTCCCTGGGTTCTGTATCTTTATAATTGAAAACACTTGTAAACATAAGTTTTAAAAAAAATTTAAAAGTGGGGTGAAGGAGTAGCTAGGGGCATTAGGTCATCTGTTTCCTGAGCAAGCTCTTGCTTGCTGAAGGACTGAACATTACTGTAATCCTTATGCTGCCCGAGTACTTTTCTCCCTTTTCTTCTCCACCTCCACTTCATCTGCCAGAAATGAGAGAGAAATGCTAGAGACAAAAAGCAGCCAGGAAACAAGGTGAGAAACAAAGCTCACTGGAAGAATTAAACCCTGTGTGGTGTAATCATCTGTGATCCTGAGTATTAACTGCTTAAGAAGTGTTTGTGCCTAGAACTCACTGTCTTTTTTTCAGGTGACTGAAATGTTGAGAATTACTCATAAATGGTTAGCCAGAACAGATAGGTGAATTCATATATGCTCGTTTTCTTTGCGTGCTAATAACAACAGGACTTTGGTTCCACCTACATTTTATTTTGTTTTGCTGAAATGTGGGATGTTATGAAATGATGAAAATCCCACTGTACCTTGACATTCAGGAGTGCATTATTCATCATCACCTTGGTGTTCTGCTTATGTTTCTGCCCACATGCTTTATCAGCCAACTTTTGTCTCTTGTGCCATAGGTAAATACATACCAAGTCCTGTAAAAGCACAGGGTACAAAGGGGAGGCTCGCTATCTACAATAGATCTGATGCACCCACGGTTGCTTTCTGATTGGTTTCCTTTTGGTAACGAGTTTACTGTTTGCCTTGTGTGCTGAAATGGAGTATCTTGTAGAAAAGCAGTGTGTTTATTTGCCAGTCCATCAAAGAGGTTAATTGGAATTGCACCCAGCTTTGAACACTGGAAGGAAGGAAGTTGTGAGAGGGGCTGTAGTGTTGGCGGGTTGTTGGTTGGTTTTGAAGATCTTTCAGTGTGGAGGGAAAATTGTTGTATATCGACTGTGACAGGTCAATCAAGAGACTGTTACTAGTAGTTCTGTGTGTTTGTGGTCATTACTGCAGCACCCTGTTATCCAAGGCACTGCATGAACTTGTGATTGCCAGTCTCCTGGATAGCATACTGTCGCATCCCTTTCGGTGGGAAACAGCCCCCCTTTTTCAACCTGCGACATTATTGAAATGTTTCACCTGACACCCTTAACCGATTAAATGCGGAATTATCATACTACATGGAATAATTCTATTTGTCCATTTCACAAAACAAGGAAGTTTTAGCTCAAACCAGGACACATACGTAAATGGAAGAAGGAAGAGGAAAGGGATGGGATGTGTGTGCTTAGCAATTGTTATGATGGTGATGTCACATTAATGCTATCGTTGTTCTTATGATTACGAGAAGAAATGCTGAGGAAAAACAATAGGGATTCAGTGGTGGTGAAGTTCAGAGGACAGATAACAGGCGACAAGTGAAGAAATGTGGAGGGGAGGGGAGGAGAAGGAATCTGAGTGCACAGCAGCCCGATAGGTTTAAGAGGGACATGCATCAAAATGATAGCAAGGTCACTGATGTCTGTGGTGCCTGGACTTTTCTGCTTTGTTACTTCTGCAGTTTCAATTTCTGTTGTCAAGGATCCCCAGCTGCTTCCTACCTGCTCTGTCTTTCCACACCTGTATGGTGAAGGAGAGGCACACTACCAATCTCAATATCTTAAGGTGAAGTTCCATTGCTTTGGCACTTGTTTGACCCTTCACTGAGTTAATGCAATTTATTAATCCCACAGAACGTTGTTCATTTTAGCACATTCATGTCAGTGTTAAATCAGCTTGGTACAGTTTTTGGCAAACGCTGGTGAAATGGGAGGAAGGGAGTATTCTATGTATTGTGGGGGAGGAGGCATGAATAGGATCGTCTCCATTAGCATATGGTTAGATGTTAAATCATCCAAAGGCATAATATGTAACTTTATCCTGAGAGTGCCTCCTCTCTGCAAATCTAGATCTGGGATGTGCTGTAGTAAAATGGCTTTTATTTTATCTTACAATTTCTGGAGCAACAGTCCGTAAGAAGGGGATATATTTAGTTAAATGAGTTTGCAATAGATTCTGTTCCTTTCTATCACTGGTTTTCTGACAGAAGTTTTTTTTACTCAGTTAACATATGTAGCCTGTCCTTTGGTCTTGAGACTATCTTTGGAGACTTAGGAAACCCAGCAATGCTATCGTTTTTAATGATTTCTCTGTCATTTCAGTCCCACGTGGGCAGTATGTCATGTGCCTCTTGGAGACACTTTGTATTACAATGAAAAGGTTGGCTTGTCAGCTCAGAAATACCAACTCCTGTGTCTATTCACATATCTAGTGTGGCGTGCTCGGACCAAGGCA
>NW_010390466.1:0-7470 GCF_000710305.1 Buceros rhinoceros silvestris | reverse complement strand
GCATTCCTGGACTGGCACGTCCATATGCCTTTCGTCTTCTGGGTAGGCACATCCTCCTAGAAGGTGCCTGCTTCTCTTTAAATTGCTCAGAGTAACAGAAATCCAGGGTGGATTGTCACGTAAAATGGTTGTTTGCTCTTATCGGAAGTTTGAAGGCAAGATAGCTGAGTTAATCTTTCTTGTAAAGGCTCTGCTTCAGACACCTAAAGACAGAGATAAGACTGTGTCTGCTAAGCAGAAGGAACATGGGATAAGAAGACAGTGTGCCAAAATAAATGTCCTGGAAATTCAGCTAGATTGGGGGGTAGAACTAGGACTGTTCTTCTGCAGCTTAAGTCTTTTTAGTTTTTTGTTCAGTCTGTTTTCCAGTGTAATTATTTAAAAAAAGGAAAAGCTGTTGGAAGTTGCTCAAAGCTTTCTTAAAACTTGTTGGTTGTGCTTTCTGTTATTAGCAGCTAGGGCAAAGGTTGGAGGTCCCTGTTACAGAGCTAATGATACTCTGTCCGAATAGTTAATGGTATTAGTACCTTTTGAAAATTTTCCAGTGCACATAATTGTTCTAGCCTTCATAGATGAGCAGTAAGTTTAGTTTAATTCAACCATGTTTCTTCCAAATACAGTTCCATTTCTTAAGGCTAGACTGAGGAATTGATTGTTTTCCAAACTTTTCTACCTCTGCTGTGTGAGTAAGATAGAGCTCATTTCAGACTAGAAGTGATCATGGAAACTTTGTCAGGAATTTGAGAAACATACATTGGTCTTCTACTGCTGATTGAGAGAATTTCCAAATCTGCTCTTACTTCACTAACCAAACCAGCTATTTCTCCAAGTCCTAGTTGCCTGAGTCACAAGATGGATGCTTTTCTTCTGCTTCAGTAAAATGTTTATTTATGTGGCCTGGAAAAGTAAGTAAACAAATATAAAGCAGAGAAATGAATTAGTCATTGAAGTGTATGATTATAATCCTTTGGAAAAGCAAGAAGCCAAGTTATCCCTGATCTTGCTTAAAGAATTAGATTATACATCTCCTTGTGTGGAAGGTAATTCAGAATTAACGCTGTCTTGACACACTTGACTCTGATCCTGTACAAGGATCCTCATCCTGCTCGCACTTAAATAGCCAGCTCAGTCTTATTCTGATGTACCTGAAGTGCTGATGGCTGGTGGAAGAAATGGTCAATACTTCTCTCACATGGCAATAATGTGAATAATGACACAGTGAATGCATTAGCTTGTGGAACCATCTCCTGTCTGTGCACACGGCAGCAGCACTTAAGTTGTTTTTTCCACTCCTGAATTGGGAATGAATAATAGAGGGAAGGCTTACGTTTTGCTGGTGAGGAGTAGTTTTATTAGAATGATTGTGAACGTCCCCCTCCTTGCAGGGTGAAGTATGTTCCCCGGTATGACTGACCAATGCCATAGGTCTTTTCTGTTTATTTTCCCTCCTGTTGTTAGCTACCATTGCATCAGGGGTTTTAATGAGGTGATAAATTCCAGATGCTAGAACCTATGTGTTTCTAATCCTGTCCTTTCTATGTTCCGTGGCATGTTTATAAAGCAGCACAAATGATTTTGAGTGTGAGTGGTAAGCACGTATCCACAGCAATAGAAATACCATGGCTGGTGTCTCTGGGCCGGTGAAGTACTCACCCACAGGGAGGGGGTTGGCTGGCTGACTTAAAGGGAGGAAAGAGTTTTGATGCTATCCAGTACTGAGTTAACATTATTTCAGCTCATCCTGTTGGATTATTGAGCATTGAGTATTTTAATAATGTGATACTCTGAGAGAAGTAGTGAGAGTTTTAGAAAATTAGAAAAAATAGGTTAGAACATCAAAGACTAACTTGGGTGGGAAGGATTCTGAGGAGACCTCCAGTCCAACCTGCTCAGAGCAGGGTCAGCTATGAGTCAGACCAGATTGCTCAGGGCTTTAACCACTTAGGCCTTGGGAAAACTCCAAGGGAGAAGATGGCACAGCCTCTCTGAGCAATGTGCTCTGCTGCCTGCCTGTACTCATGGTGAAGAGTTTTTTTTCCATACGAAGTCTGAACCTCTTTTTGTTTCAGTTTGCATCCATGGTCTGTGGTCATCCCACTCTCCATCACTGGGAAGATCCTGGCTCCACCTTTTTAGTAACTTCCTCCTGGGTACTGGCAGGCTGCTCTTGGGTCCCTTGAAAGCCATTTCTTCCCTAGGCTGAAGAAGCCCAAGTCTTTCAAACTCTCTTTATTGGGCGAGTGCCCCAGCCCTTGACCATCTTGGTGGCCCTTTGCTGAGCTTGCTCCGGTTTATCAGTTTCATTCTTTTTACTGGGGATGCCAAAACTAAATGTGTGTGCCAAAACTAATGTGTGGTCCAACAGTTGCTCAGTGAAAGGTGATAGTTACCTCCCTTGAACCACTGGCTAGGCTTCCACTGACGCAGGCCAGCATGCTGTTGGCCTTTATTGCTCTCATGGCACTCTGCTGGCTCATGTTCAGCTTGCTGTCTACCTTTTCAGCTGAGCTACTCCACAGCCAGCAAGGTGTTCATCCTTCCCACAGGCATTTGGTTTTGTTCAATTTCATGAGGCCATTCCTCTAACCAGTCTTGATCTTTGAGTGGCAGCCCTGCCCTTGAGCTCATTGACTGATCCTCAGATTCATTCCATTTCCAAACTTGTGAGAGTACTCTATGACCAATTCCAGCAACGTGCTTGTCGACAGGAAGGGCCTACTTCATGCTCTTTAGGGAGAGTATGACTCATTGACCACTGCTCTCTGAGCACCACCATCCAACCATGGGTTTTTTTACCCATCTAGCTGTCTGCCTGTCCAGACTGTAATGTCCCAGCTTGGGTACAAGACTATTGTGGGAGGCAGTGTGGAAAGCCTTGATGGAGTTGAGGTAAATGACATCTGCTGCTTTCTGGCATGTCCACAGTTGCCAACCACGGCCAGCATAGTGGCACTTGGTGTCCCTGCAACTATCAGTTGTAGGTGACATTTGGCTTTCCTAACATTATCACACCTACTTGTGTGTGTGATGATTCCTGAACTCTTTCTTGCTTCCACCTCCTGAATACTGACGTTTTGCATTGGAGCTCAGCCGTGGGTTCCTTGTCTAAGTGTGTTTTGACTGTTCACTGGTGTGCTGCTAGGTGAAGGGCCTCCAGAAAGAAAGACAGAAACTTTCTCTGGAAGATGTTAACCATTGCTGCTGGCAAATGTGTGAAGAACATGAACAACGTAGGGAGTGCCATCTTGTAACCTCTTCTAGTTCTTATCCGAAGCAAGACCTGAGTGGATGTTAAAAGCACGTGCAGATGGAAGTGTTGTATTTTTAGGTTAATATGTTTCTGCCATAGAAAGTAGTTTACTGCATGCAGCAGACAGCTGCACGTGTGCACACTTATGTTGATTAAAACTGTTTCATTTTTCATTTAGAATTAGTAAGAACATTAATGTAAACCTGAAAAAGGAATGTTTGCTAATATTCTTCATGTTTAAAACATGTTCCTGCCCTACATGGGAACAGTCGATTCTTTTTCTTGTTGTGGAGAAGAATGTTGATTGTATTCTGTTAATGTTTTTTTCATGGTTTTTGAAATTATTTTCTTGTGCATTTCCACACACTTCTCTTCCTTTGCAGGTTAAATTTCGTTGTGTTTATCACACAGTTGTATTCATCTGGGTTTTGAATGTAAGCCCTTATGTGCTTGGTGGTCAGTCTATAATAATAATTTTGTGCATTATGAAGAGCCTGCAAAATGTTCCAGATGAAAACAATAAAAAAGCAATTTTTCTCTTGTTATTCAGATAGCTTTGAGAGCACCTCTTCCATCAACCTGTGTACAAGAGGCTGGGAAAAACCCCCAGTCTAGACACAGGGCATGTTGCATGATGGGAGCTGCTTTCTGTGCTCCACATCCTGTTATGTTTACTGTTTTTAATTAAGTTGGCTTGCCTGATGATACACTTAGCTCTCCCATTGCAATTACAGCTGCGTGAAGTGTCAGCAGGTGTGTGCTTAGGGCAGTAATCTAGCTTATTCTTCCATTTGATTTGAAGCCAGCATGAAGGAAAGAGAGGGGAGGCAGTGTAAATAGTTTTTCATGCTTCCAGGCACCTTGAATGGTGACACCGTACAGAAATAGAGACCTGGAGTCAGGCCAGGGCCACCAATTTAGCAGCAAGTAGCCACAGGAAGGGTGGGTTTGCATATGTAGTTCAATGCAAGAATGTTAAGTGCACAGTTTGTATTGTGAAGGAAAACAGCAGTAATTATCAGACCATCTGTATGTAAGGAATGAAAACCCCACCACCATTGCTCAGTCCTGTGTGGCCTTAAACAATAAGGGTACAAAACATCACACCTAACTTCAGCAGACTGTGCCCTTAAGGTGGTATATTCCTTGTGTCAAATAATGGCCTAGATTCCCTTGATGTTGATGGATCCACTGAGGTTGGGGTCCTGACTGCTGTAATCATCCAGCACCTAGAGGCCTTGCCAGGCACCTGAATTTGCTTCGATGGATCAGTTGTCTAATGCACAACCTGGGGAGAAGGAAGCTACCAGATTAACAACACATTCAACTTTCTAGGAGTGAGTCCTGAGGAGGGGAGAGGGGCGTAATATCTCAGCCATCACAGGCAATCAAGTAGGGGTCTGACCTAATTTGAGATTTGAAGCTCTGAACAATTTCGGAGTTGAAGGCCAGCCAGGCATAGGCAGCTTATTCTGAGAAAGATGAGGAAGGAGAGCAGTCTCGGTCTTCTAGTGGAGTCCTCCTCTGAAAGCAGGCTCCTCTGGCTGAGGTGGGGCAGGGAACCCCATCCCGCCACCTCTCGTTTCCAGAGGATGCAGTAACCACAGTTGTGGCTTATCATGAGCGAGCCTCAGTTTTTCCTGTTGAGGCTGTTTGGCTTGAAATACTCATCAGAGCATTAACTCTTCCATGTCCCAGAGAAGAACCCCAGTGCAAGGCTGAGAAACAATTTCTTCTAGCTTCCTGTCAGTGACAGGAAGGCTTGTTTCTGGTTTGAACTCCAGTGGACACCTTCGAGGAGCACTTGACCTCAGAGTCATCTTGAAGTTTCTCACCCGTTCTGGACAGGGAGCCCCTGAATTAAAATTCTGAAAGACTTAGCAGACCTAACTGTTGACTGTTAATACCACTGTTCTTCTCTGCAGTAGCCTGGTGAAAGAAAAATAAAAAGATGTACTATGCATTAGTGTGTTAAATTCAGGAAGACAGCAAATCCGTGGGCACCCATCGCCCCCTGCCAGCAGACTGCTTATATCTCCCGAAGCAATGATGAGGTGCAGCAGGACTGCTCACCCACTGCGAGCAGCTTGAGATGTGAAGAACTAATTGTCTGTTTAATAAGGGGCAAGATGATTAACTAGAAGTCCCCGTTCCTGTTGGGATGAGACACTTACAACTTCAACCTCCAGAAAATTTAAACTGGTCGTACAAACCGTCCGTGGCTTACTTTTGCCAGAGCCTTGAGCTGTGCTGTTCCTCTGCTCCATTTTGGGAAAGAAAGGCCGGCAGCCTGTGTTGGAAAAGGTGTGTGTACTGCCGTTGGACAAAGCCTGAACCACAGCAGTTATTGCTAGGTTCTGCCACAGGAGGAGCAGAGAAAATTTCTGGCTGGATGTGTGCTGACCAGAAAGCCATGTGCTGAGAATTGCTGCCTTTACAGACACCAAGGAGACATCCCTCTGTAATGTCGCCTTGCTCTTGAGGTCTGAGAAGATAGAGCTGGGTTTATGGCAAGCTGCTGGGTAGCAGAAGGCTTGTGGAAGGGTTGGTTTGGTAGGAGCAGCTGAGTTCTGCTGAGTTCTGGCACAGAGACAGTGTTTATAGGTTCTTCACCTAGAGAATAATTGAGAAATAATCCCTTTTTCAGCTGTTGCCTGCTCTTGTTTTCTATGTCTGTGTGAAGGACAGGAGCTAAGTATCTTGTCTTGTTGTAGCAAATTTTAGTTGTGTCAAAGCAGACAGGAATCTAATCTGAGCAAATATTGTTTCTGTCTCTGTTGTTTCTACTCTGTAGAAAAAATGTCCTGACAGCCCCTTTCCTCCTTTTTTGCCTTTCTTTTTCTTACGTAGTTAAGGTCTGGGTGATTTATCAAGTACATGGGTAACTGTATCTCTGGTGCTCTCCTGGGTACCAGCAGCAGCGTTTTACTCTCAAGTAGAGATGTTCCAGCTGCATTCATCTATGAAGCAGTTATATTTGTTATATATGTGATAATATATTTGCCAAAAGACCTGGTCTTCAGGAGGCACTGTTCTTGCACGTGCTGTGAGATCACCTTTGCTATGTATAAGAAGAGAAATGCTTTTGGGTGCTGAGAACCTGTGCCTGCAGGTAATGGTAGTGGAGTTGTGTCCCTGCTGAAAATCAGGGTGTGTATGCAGACATGCCAAGGAGACACAATCAGCTCTAAGACCAAGGCTGAAAAGCAGCTGTTGCCTATCACTCTGCTCCACCAGCCAAAGACCTTGCCTGTGTTATGGCTCCTCAAGCATTTACGTGAATGCCGGTAGAGGGATGTGACTTCTGGATTGTAGTGTCTTTCTGGAGAGAGATTAAACCACTCTGGGACTCAGAAATAGTTGGTGTAGGTGAGCAACTTGAGTGCAGAGTTGGACTCTGTGTTCCTGTTTCCATGTTCAGTGAGCTGCTTTAGCAAAATGGATTCCTCGGGATAACCTCTCCACCATGCTTGTAGTGTTAAGCTCCTCCACATGTTTGGTGGTCTTCCCCATGTACGCAGTCAATAACCTGGGTCTTACCTTATATAGCAGTGCAGGCTTTGCTTTGAAAACTGCTTTTAATTGGAAGATATGGTCTGAAATGAATTAATCAATGGTGAAATAAACTTAGCAGAGAAATAACTCCCTCTCTTTCAGTTAGGTGGTACACCTTATGTTGATCCTCTTCCTCATTGCTCATCCTTCAAGTCTAAATCTGAGTCTTGTGACAGTGTAGTCCTGTTGAGCTCAGTGGCATTACTCTTCACTGATTGCACAGCCAGGATGCTGACCTTCAGCAGAATTGTTTCTGCTAGTCCCTTTGTGGTTGTTGTCTGCTTTGTTTTTTCTTTTTGTTTCATGGCTTGTTTGATTTTTCTCTGTTCAGCATCACAGTATCCTGGCAGCTGAGTTTTGAGCAGATTAAATCTTTTTTTAAAAAACCTTCTTTGTCCTAGAACGAGTGAATACATATGCACACTTCAGCTGTCTGCCTTCATCTGTTCAGTGGTAGCAGACCTGAGCCTTCTGGCTTGGAGGGCTCAGCACTGCATTTGCCAGGAGGTGACCCACTCTGAGCAGTCCATCCCTTCCAGTTCTTGTGAGCACTCACGGTTCTCCTTCTGGTTTTTTACCCATGCCGGTATTAGGACCACAGCTGGAACTTCCTTGGCTTCATCGGATGCTAATAGCCATCTCCCCCCACCTCCCCCCGCCCCCCC
>NW_010390465.1:0-2864 GCF_000710305.1 Buceros rhinoceros silvestris | reverse complement strand
CGGTTCCTCCATGTTGAACCCAGGACATCCACTCACTTCTATCTGTAGTACCCAGAAACAAAACCCAGTAAAAAACCCAAACTAACCAATACTACCTTCCCTTCCTCTTCCGCCCCTTCAACCCCTTTCCAAGAAAAAACAACACCAAAAAACCCACTCTCTCCTCAAAAATAATATATATTGCAGAAACAAATCATCATGATTTTAGATATCTTAAAGAAACATGCAAAAAGAGAAACAGTCAGCTCGTGTTTTTTTGCTCTTCATTAAGAGTGCATTAAGTGAAAAGCATGGTTTAATAATCTGAAACTGTTCTTGTTTACAGAATTTAGTTGATGTAGAAAAGTGCCAACATTTATGGGCTTCTTGAAGGAACACTGTCTTTACTGTTGAAAAATACATAGTTTAGAATGTACTATAAACAATTTACTAATGAATTTAGCTGCCTGTTTAGGGATATTAAAGCTAACTGAAACACTAGCATTCTCACAGAGACAACAAAAAAGGCATTCCCTGGACAAAATTGGAAAGTGCTGTTAGAAAAATGCTTCTTCAGGCTACATGAAGTAATAGTGGCTTTGCTTCTATGAAAGAAAGAGAATGAAAAAAAGAAATAAACCAAACAAATTTCATAAACTTTGAAGAAAGAAAGAGATTCAAAGATCCTTGGTACAAGAGGCAAGGTTGTAAAAAAACCAAGAACAAAATCAATATGAAACGAAGGTATACTAGTGTGTGAAATTGAATTGTTTTTTATGTATACTTCTCTAATTTAATCATTTTGCAAATTTTGAGTACATTTTAACAGAATTAGCTTTGTTTTTCTACCACCTGTAAGGCCATCATCACTGATTGAAAGAAAAACAAATGTTTTCCTCTCACTGAATATGTAATGTAAGAAATCTTAGAGGTCATCTTCTTTCAGTATTGTCTCTTTTTTTAGACTGTAGAGTAGCTGCCATTTCCCAAATGATGAAATTTATTTGTTCTGCATTCCATTACACTTTACTACTGTGCTGGAGCAATCATTATTGAGGGGTCAGTTTGGGATTCTTGGGTGAGAAGGTATTTGGTATAACAAAAAAGACCCGTACCCAACGCCACAAGATATTTTTGGCAGGAGGACCTAGCTACTATTCCAGGAGTTAGGAAAGGTGATTTCTCTGTATGTGTGATTTGATACAGTGAACAAGAGGAAGGAGTCACTTAGCAAACTAAATTGAAGGTGAAGTCTTGATCAGGAGACATTTGCCACTTAGTAGGAGACATTTGCTACTTAGTTTAGAAGTGCAATAATTTACTAATATGGAGGAAAGGTACAATAATCAGATATAGTAGCATAACAGTAAGAGAAAAAATGTTTAAGTTCTACATAAAATCTTACATAAACTCAGAGGAAAAACTGAACTGAAGAGTAGTCTCAAAGTAGAAGGTGAAACGTTCTTTCCCCACATCTTTAAAATCTGGGCTTGATCAGTTATATCTACTGTACAGGACAGATACTCATAATGGCAAGGAAAGGGACAGATGACTTAAGTAGATCCTTTTCATCTCTAATATCTGTTAGAGCATGGATGTATTCCAGAAGGGAGCTGACTGTGTTCAGGAAGTTCAATAGCTTTCAACATGGAAGCACCTGCCTGCCTTGCTACCTCAGGGACATGGAGTACACACTAATTCGCAAATCTGTTCTTCACAATTAAATGAGCTAAGTCATTCATATCAATGCTTTTTTCCTGAAAGAGGCAGTCTGACAAAAACAATGTAAAAAGGAAAAGATAGATGTAGATGTACATAATGAAATTAAAGTATTAGTTGTACTGCAGTGCTTTCATGTTTTCCACCTGCTACTCTTGTGCACATGCAGCTTTTTGCCAACACACTCACCGGAAAGGAAGGAGACTTTGTATATTAAAATAGAATGCTGTTTTGTCAAACAAATAGTTACTGAGATTTTCATCCAGGTTTTTCTAAGGTTTGTATGTTTTCATGATTCGCTAAGAGCAGCTTTAGAACAGGCATACTAGTATTAGCAGATATTGACATTACTTAGTATAATGGGCCAGGGTAAAATGAATGAACAAGGCTCAGTGACTGTCCCAGAGAGATTTTACCTTTAAAAGCTAACTAAGCAGGCAGATCAGACAATGAGTAAAGTTAGATACTCAAAACGTAAGTGAGCTTACCTTGAGTCATCTGATATACAGACTTTTATTTTTTCTTGTAGAATTTTGTTAGATAGTGGGAGAAGGACTTCTAGAAGGGTGTAGAAGAAAAGAGTGTGAGTTTTTGAGGCAAACACTGAAATTGTTTTTCTGCCATAAGAAATGAAATAGAAGGCAATAACTGTATGGTATTGTAAATAAGTGTATTGGAAAAAAGTTGTACAACATTCCAAAATTTCAACTTATGTATTTGTAAAGATCTGCCATTCCATTTTACTTTTTAATATCGAGAGTTTCTTTAAACAGAATGATACATATATTTAAAAGATAATTGTTCCTTGAACAAGAAAACCAAGATATCCTTTGGTCCAAAAGAAGAACCAAAATATTTTCTTGGCCTTGCTCAGTGATTGAAACACAAAAACCTCATGCTCCATTTAACAAACATTTTCCCCTCTTTAACTGTGGTAGGTTAACAATTATCTCCTTTTTAGGAGAGGTTTGCTTTAAACTAACCAATAGTATTATTCTCTGCCATGTAATGTTAGCAACATCCTCATTGGTTAAAAGTTTTCACGGGCTTCCTTTAGTCTTTTTGCGCCGTTTCTGCTTTAAAAAGCCAGGGCGCCCGCGTTGGGGGCGGGCTCACTATTTCCACCCCTGGGGCAACATCGGAACAACGCGCTCCCCTTCCACCCT
>NW_010390464.1:8187-8417 GCF_000710305.1 Buceros rhinoceros silvestris | reverse complement strand
GAAGCCACAGTCAGGATGAAGACTCCAAGGGCTCCTGGGAACAAGACGGAGAGGAGCGAGCCCCTGGAGAGGGAACCGAGCATCGCATCGCTTACCTGATCTGGGCAAAAGACACAAAGAAAAAGACTCTCCTCTGGGAAAAATAAATAAAGTCTTTCATGGGCACCAGAGTGCCCGTGGCTAGCGGCGGGGGAAAGAAAAGGGGAGCGACACTCCCACGCGAGGGCCGA
>NW_010390464.1:6970-8036 GCF_000710305.1 Buceros rhinoceros silvestris | reverse complement strand
CTTGCACAGCCGTTCCGAGGAACCCCGAAATAAAAAGACAGACTCCTCCTGTGAGTAAATCCGCTCCTGAGCATCAGAGAAAGGTTTTAAACAAATAAGAAAGAAAGAAAGAAAAAAGCCCCCCTCCGACCTGTGATTGAAGGGCAGTTAAAAATAATTGCCCGTGTTAAGAGGCAGAATACCGGGTTGCAGGGAAAACTACCTTCTTCCAAAGCACGCTAATGGCCATACAATTCATTAGGTTACTTAATCCTAATAACCTCACTAGCATCAGTCCCGGTGACCCAGCCCATTAAGCACCACCAGCGAAACCCTGTAAAACAGGCAAGGGGAATGTCCAACATATGAGCACATTTATTAGCATTATGTTCCTGAGATAACATGCCCCCGGCTTCCCTGCATACTGCTGCAGGCAGGTTGAGGAAAGAGGGAACTCTGTTTTGGGAAGGGCTGAGCGCAGAACCAGGACTCCAGGAGAGAGATGGCTGATCCCACCTTCACTATCATCCTCGGTCCCTCTGTCCTCTCTGCTTTCCTCCCCTCGACTCTCCAGCCAAACAATAGTTACATTTGTGGAGAGCATGTTTTCCTTCTGATTAAACCCAGGCCAACCAATGGGAGCCAGTGCTAAACAAAACTCACAGAGTAACATTTCGATCATAAACGGGAGTTAACAGCTTAAAAAAAATAAAAAAAAGCGGGGGCTGGGGAGACAAAAGGCTCCCTTCCACCGAAACGTGTCAGTGAGTCATTGAGATATCACCCTCTGTGGAGGAGTTTGCTGAGGGGAAGACAAGGGAAAGGGAAATCAGGGAAGCAGCGAGCTCGGTTCCTCCCGTGCCTTGCAGAGCTGCGGACAAAACGGACGCCTCCCCGGCAACCCCTGCCAGGGTGAGGTCTCTGTAATTTATGACACGCGAGTTGTTACAGTATTTGCCGCGGCTCGGAGCGGGACTGCTCCGGGAGCAGGCACGTACAAGAGGTTAGGGGAGAGGGGAGCTCCCGCCGGCCGTGGGGGACCTCTGCAAGTGCGGCTCCCCGGCGCGGCAGCTGGGGCACTTACCGG
>NW_010390464.1:6575-6800 GCF_000710305.1 Buceros rhinoceros silvestris | reverse complement strand
GACTAGCGAGTCCCCCTCTCGCTCTGACCGGAGTTAAAACCCTCCCAGAATCTGCAGAGTAACAAACCACCTTCAGACTTTGACTCTCCACAATTCCCCTACCAACACCTTTTTTTCCTTTTCCTTCTCGATTTCTGGGGGGAAATCTGCCCACAGCCAGGGGGATGGTGTGGTTGGCATGCTGGCCGCACGATTAGAGATGCTGACCCGGGGGAGAGAGGGCTC
>NW_010390464.1:5891-6395 GCF_000710305.1 Buceros rhinoceros silvestris | reverse complement strand
CCCCGCCGCTGTCAGCCCCAGGGAGCAGCGACGGGGCGGGCGGGCAGGAGCCGCGTGCTCATCCCCCAGAGCCAGGATAACTCCCGTTTGAAGGTGGCCAGGACACGTCCAGCCCTCACAGAACGCTGACGCGACCCCTCCCTGTTTTCGCAATAGTTTAACACTCTGACAACGGTGAAAGAAAGAAAAGCGCCCGGTGGGGAACAGCAGCGCTCTGTCGATCTGCCAGTTCCCGGTGCTGCCGGCTCTGCAGAGGGTTTGCCGGTGATAAAACCTGCGGGCCGAACCCGCAATCCCTCTTTCCGGGGAGCGGCGCTCGCACCGTGCCCCGCGATGCCAGGGGCAGTGGAAGCTCCGCCGCGAGCTGCGCCCTGCCCACCTCTGCTGCCTCACACCTCCGCAACTGACAGCGTTTCTGTTATTAAACTCTTTTGCTTTTTTGTCCTGTTCCTTAAGGGCTTTTCTAACTCGTAAAATGTTGTTCTGGCTCAGAACTTGTCATAC
>NW_010390464.1:3336-5732 GCF_000710305.1 Buceros rhinoceros silvestris | reverse complement strand
AGCCTGCTGTATTTATTGGGGTATTTATTTCTTTTACGCACAAAAACAATACTCCGAACACAGCCCGTTTGAAAAGGCGGCGTTTCCAAGAACAAAAAAGGAAGGGACAGAGACAGAGGGAGAAGGAGAGGGCAAGAGAGAGAGAAAGTGAGAGCGAGTGAGAGAAACAGAGGGGAAAAAGAAGGAAAGACGTGAAGGAAGGAAGGAAGGAAGGAAGGAAGGAAGGAAGGAAGGAAGAAAGAAAGAAAGAAAGAACGCACACATGCCAGCCTTTCAAAATTAAAACAAGAAGTCCCCAATACTTTTTTTTTGTATTAATATTATTTAAATTTTAAACTCCGGGAACTTCAAACAAACTTTTTGCAGGGAAAAGAAAGAGAAAAGAACTGTTCTCTGGAAACCATTTTTTCACAACTCGAACTGTGCCATTTTGGCTTAGAAACAAAACTCGAGACGTTCGTCCCCCTCCCCCCGGCATATATGTTTTCAGCATACATTTTAAAATAAATATCCTTAAGAGTCTTTCCAGAGTGCCTCGTTGTTGTGTATTGATAGGATGCAACATAACCCAGCTCTGTGCCTGGAAGTTGGGATTTAGTCCTTTAAATACCAGAACAACATCTTCAAGGAAAACAATTACCACGGCTCTGGCCCCCCTCCATTACGTGCTGCCGGCCGGTGGCTGGGGGAGAGAGGGACTAAACGCGTCCTGAGCTCGGGAGATGTGCAGGGATCGACGAGCTCCGGGCACCGGCCACTTGGGTGCGCTCCCGGCTGTCGGGGCAGCCCTGCTGAGCACCAGGCAGGCACTCCGTGGGCTGAATGCAGATAATCCCGGGAAAGGACCCCAGATTTGCTTCGGCGAAGGAGAAAACGGTATATTGTCGGACTCTACCTGCAAGCCCTTTTAAATTTACTACGCTTTTCGTCCCGCTGTTCAGCAAGTAAAAATAAATCCAAGCAAATTCGGTAAACTAGTCTCCACATAATTTAAGAAAATAGCTAAAAGATTGCCAGAGGTCTCCTCGGAGGTGTCTGGCTTAGGAAACACGGGGCGAATCCGATACGTTTTCCGTCCCAAACGAAGATAAATTCAACCTCGAAGGTATTTTCATAGGACGTTTACTTAGTAAAGTTTTCTTGTAGCTATTTTGTCTGAGAAGACTGTTTATCGTTTTTTAAAAATGCAGAAAGCATTTACAGTGTGATTTTCCATTTTGGAGCTTACAACAGGTGTCAGAGTTCTCTTCCGGAGGAGTTTTATATATATATATGTTTCTATACGCTTTAAATAAAATTAACACTTCGTGTATTTTAAACTATATGTGTGCAAAAGAAATAACAGAGAAATGTTTAAGTTTTAAACACCTTCTATGCTTATACAGCTTAGACTGAGTCAGAATATATCATATGACCTTAACATGTTTCAATCTCCATTGTCGCTTTTAATGAGTCTCTGCAGTGAGAACTATCATTGCCCCTCTTTAATAAGCTGTATTCTTTTAATCTTAGGTTAGCGTATGTCTCCTTTGGACTAGACAGGTCAAAACCAGAGTTCTTTTCAAAGATAAGAAAGACGTGCTAGTAATGCCATTGCAAATGACGTAATAAATATAACAGTATTGACATCTATTACGACGATAGGCCATCAAAACTAATAAGTATGACTAAGCACATGCTCGAGGTGATTTACCTCTAGAAAATGAGTTAACAGATAACGTGCCTCCTGGTCTCCCGGTATTCAGTGTGATATTCCCTTCCGTCAGCCAAGGGGAACAAAAAGGGAAAAAAAGAAAAAAAAAAAACAAAAAAAAAACCCAAAACACCCAAACCCTCCGAGCTCGTTGTCTGGCAAGGAACATCATTTCTAACAGATGTTTTAACAGAACGAGAGCCAGCGACCAAAAAACCGTGAGGACTGAGACTTTAACGCAGAGCAATGCAAACCTCTTTTATCCACGCCCCCTTATATACACATACGTGCAAATATTCCTGTAGCTAGCGCCTAACGCGCCAGCGGCGTGTTACTCGGGGTCACGGAGAGGGGCTGCGTATAAAACCCTCAAACCCTCACAGGTCTAGTGAGTTCAGGTTGCTGGTTTGTTCTAGGAAAGCTCCAGAAAGTTTAAAAATGCGTCCGAGGATACGTTTTCCTTTTCGTTTCTTTGGCTCTCCACCCCGCTCGGCAAGCGCCAGACACCGGCTGGGCAGAGAAAAGGGGATCCGAGGCAGTCGAACCTGGGCTCCGCCACCACCTCCCCCCGCCGGGGGAGCACCGGCCGCGGCACGCAGGGAGGGGGCACACTCCCGCCTGCGGAAGGCTGCGCACCAAACCACGGCTTGTCTCTCCTCCTTTTCCCCACCGCCAACCCCCCCCCCCTCCGGGGCTCCCACCA
>NW_010390464.1:3001-3259 GCF_000710305.1 Buceros rhinoceros silvestris | reverse complement strand
CCCCTTTTCCCGCCCCTCCAGCCCCCCCCCCCTCCGGGACTCCCACCAGAGTCAAGCCCGAGCCGGTTCCCTAAAGGCAAACTGCCTGTTTCAGCCCTTTAAATCTCAGCCCGGCTCCAGGTTACAGCGCACACGAGGATGCAGCGCGCTGCGAGAGCAATGCCAAGGTAGTCCCGACGCGGGAGTTGGGCGTGGATTTAAGGAGAGGGAGCAATGAAATACTGAAGTACTCTCGGCTTGCAGCTCACTGCAGTGTCC
>NW_010390464.1:647-2772 GCF_000710305.1 Buceros rhinoceros silvestris | reverse complement strand
TTTCCTTCTACCACCCCTACCCGCAGCCAGAAAGTGCCGAATTCACACGCAGAAGGGGAACGAGAGGTTGCTCTGCCCCTGAGCTGCTCTGCCTCCCCCCAGCCGCAGGAGCTCCCCTAGTCTGTCAACTTCTCCAGCAGGATGGATGCCCCCATCGCGCATGGAAACCCAGGCCATCCTGCGAACGACATGTTGCCTAAATAAAGATAAAACATGCTATACATCACAGGCTTTCACGGTTATTCGCAATGACTTGTCGATTCTTAGTCCCTCGCCCCCCGCCGCCGGCACACGTGCAATGATAGAAAATGGTTTTAAATGACGAGGGGTCACGTAGAGCCATCCTGATCGTTTAGTAAAAATAACAGAGCTATTAGAAAGCTGAAGGATGGAGCCAGGGAGTCCATCCACACATGCTTAATATTGTACCTCGAGAGAAAAAACTCAGGTATATGTATGTATGTGTGTACACACACACACACACACACACATATATATATATGCAGACGGATGGTCCCATGTGAGCTCCCTCAGCACCCTCTCATTAGGTCGTAAACGCGCTCAGAGATGACAGTGAGCGCTGATGCGTGTCGGGGAGGGGAAGGACGCGGAGGGGTTGGCTGTATCTTCAGCATTGGAAATGCATGTAAAGCCTTTTAAGAAAGCTCGGGAGACAGCATTTGGTTACTAACTCTTTTTTTTTCTTTTTCCATCTCTATTACCGAAAACTGGAAATAATTAGATTCTTTAAAGGTTTGCTTTTGAAACCGTGGCTGGAGTAAACTGCGATTCAGGTGTAAATAATTACCAAAGTCATGAAAACAGCAACTGCTACATGTGGTTTACTCATTCTCTCTCTCTCTCTCTCTTTTTTTTCTTCTTGTGTTTGATCATTTTAATCCTTAACTGTTTGCCAAATACACCTATTTGTAATTTACTAAACTTTATTGTCTCTACTAGGACAGAGATGTTGTATATTGGATTCCAGAGCTGTCCTGCCCTGCCCCGGTGAAGGAGCCTGGCTGGAACAAACTGGATGCTCCTAAAGACGGGATAACGTTATTACCCCGGTATTTGGAAAAGCTTTCGATACAAGATTAGAAAAATTAGAACTGAATAAAAGATGCTTCCCTTTCATAAACGCTACCAGATCTACTCGATTTTAGGCTCCGGAGAATGAATGAGTTATTGAAGAAATAAATTGTTTAAACACAATAGATCCATGCCCAAATCAAAGCATTCCCTGGGGCAAGACAAGGAGGATTTGGCCCGAGAGCACGAAAATAAAAGCATCCATTTAGCGAAAGCTTTGGAGAAATGGGAGAAATATGTACATATAACACACACCATATAAACAAAACCCTAGGATTAATTTCATCCCCGTTTTCTTCAGTCTGCTCCTACTTTTTTTTTTTCTTTTGCCAGCGCTGCAATTTCAACATATTTGCCTCTTCAGAAAGCCGTGGTGGAAAAAGGCAGAGAAATGCACTTTTTTTTTTTTCTTGAGCATGTCCACTTTAAAAATCTTTTTAGTAAGACACCACTTAAACATGTTCTGGTGTTGTAAAAGCGTTTTTTATCAGGCTGTAAATTACTGCCCCTCTGACAGAGCAACCGGAAATGTAAATCACACCGTAGAGCTAAAGTTATGAAAAAGTTTGTTCCCTATTCTGCATCCCAGGAAGATCGCGGGGCTGCTGGATTGAGAAGGGAGGGAGGGAGAGGCTTGTTTACTATTTTCCTGCTCCACCAAACTGTTGGCTCCACGGTGCCTGGGACTTTGATGAGAAAGAATGGACAATGTGCAGAGTCCCTTCCTATGACACCCAGGCCACCGCCACTTGGGAGGTCCTTTGGCCTAATGCAACCACAGTTAACTGCTCCCAACAGGAGGGTCTGTGGATCAGCCAGGGTCACAATTATACTTCTGGTAAAGGCAAGAGCTTTTTTTTTTTTTTTTCCTTTTTTTTTTTTTTTTGAGAGACAGAAAGGGGGGTGGGAGTGGGGGGGATGGGATTGGCCGAGCTGTTGAATTAAAGCCTTTCAATTCATCAGACCGAGAGCAGAGATAGTAGGAACCCTTTCCAAGGGGCATGAGAAAAATCAGGTTGTTTCCATCACAGGA
>NW_010390464.1:0-443 GCF_000710305.1 Buceros rhinoceros silvestris | reverse complement strand
CCAGGGCTGTCACACCAAATCGCCCGCGGGAGCAGCAGGCCTCCCCCGCGACCGTGCTGGGGGTTTGAGAAGGCCCAGCCGCTGGCGGGACACCTCGCTTGTTCCAGACAGATCAAATATGCTTTGCTCCTCCAAGGTGGGGAAGAGAGGGCGCCACAGCCACAGCTCGCAACAAGTCCTTAAGCATCACCCACTTTGTACGCAGGAGGAGAAGAGCTCCGAGAAGAGTAACCCTAGCCCCTTCGCCTTTGATTTTGGAACTCTCGATTATGGGCGCGAGTATTTTTCGGTGGTGTCGGGGAAAGACAGGAATGTTGATAAACACTGCATGTTCCAAAGAGGGGATTGGGTTTCTCGGCGCTGTTAAATCCCATGCTTCTTGCCGTTAATTTGCAGTGGTGAGGAAAAGCCGAGATGGGGGAGAAGACGGGGGCCTTAACCGC
>NW_010390463.1:2680-2962 GCF_000710305.1 Buceros rhinoceros silvestris | reverse complement strand
CACGGCCCCTCCTCTGCCCACCTGTCTCCCGTGGGCCTGGCACAGGTCTCTGTGCGCGGTTGGCAGTGACGCTGGGAAGGGGATGGACTGCTCTTGGCCATGCCTGGGGAGCTGGCACCGCAGCCAGCCAGTGCCCCAGGACCCTGGTGGGTGCTGCGGGAGGGTCCTCCTACCCCCAGAGAAACCTCCAGGCCCTCGGTGGCAGCTCGCCCAGGGGCAGCAGGGGCTGGGGGCTCTCAGCCCTGGCTGGGCCTTCTTAGGGGGCAGTTTGGCAGCAACTGA
>NW_010390463.1:0-2518 GCF_000710305.1 Buceros rhinoceros silvestris | reverse complement strand
CGCCTCTCCCAGGGGCTCAGCAGCCCCTGCACAGCCGTTTTGGGGGATCCATCACTCATGAGCAGCACAAGTTGCTGTGCTGGCTCACAGACCCATGGCCCCACGCTTGGGATTGGAAATGAATTGGTGGCATTGTGCCCGGGACAGCCTTTGGCTCCTCTGCCACCCCCACCCAGCACCCGGCGAGGTGCCATCGCGGCACCCCAGGCAGGGCCAGCACCCCCCTGTGCGGTGAGATGTGCCGAGCTGCCGGGGCTCTGAGGAGCTGTTGGGTGAATTGTAAAACTTCTTCTTTACTCAACAACAAGCCGCTGGGATCCACGAACTGCGGGAAGGTGAAGCTCCAGCCCCGATGAAGGTCTGTTCCTTGTAGGCTCAACTCTGCTCTTTTGAACGCAAAAAGCTGCTGTAAAGAAATGAGCACGGGGGTGGGAGAAACTTTGTGGGCAACTGCAGCGAGCTGGAGCTCTGGATGTGCTGTTCCTGCTGCTAATCTGTCCCCGGCACTGCGGCGTCGTGCCACTGGAGACGACCTTCTCTTTGTTTAGAGATTTGTCTTCATCTCAGAAATATCTGCAGCAAACAATGAGGTTTGTGGGTGACGAGGCTCCATTGGCACAAACATTATCTCAGGGAGAAGCCAAACTCTCTCAAGGGAAGAGTGTCCAGGAGGATTAGCCAGCGCTGCCGAGACGCGTGTCGCAGGGCTTGCCTTGCCCTGTCCTTGCTGGGCGGGAGCACCACTTCACTGCAGCCTGGCCGAGCTTGTTTGGAGGCAGCTGAGGCCGGGTCTGTGTGGGAAATAAAGAACCAGTCTTGAAGTTGGCATTAGAGAAAACTTTTCCATGAGGAATTTCCCTTTGTGTGGTGGGAGCTGGGGCCCGGCAGAGCTGGGTTCCCTCAGCAGGCGCAGCCCCAGCAATTCTGCTGAGGACAGTTGGTGAGAGCCGATGGGATCCGACCCTCCAGCTGGGAACACCCTCCTCTTCCCTCCTCTCCGATGTCCTCACTCATTTTACCGAGGCAGCAAAGTGTCACCAGCTCGGTCTCTCCATAGAGACAGGCTAGAACGGGTGTGTAAGTTTAGTTCAATGTAAAAAATCCCTGCAAGCAGGTTTGCTAAATACACCGTGAAAACTTCAGGAGATGGGAAAGCCAGCAAGAGGAATATTGCATTAACCTGCAAGGCATGAGAACGGCTGCCATCGGGAGGGGGGAGCCAGCAGGTACCGCGGAGGGGAGCGACTCCGCTGTGCTCGCCAGAGCTGGAACACGGGCAGATGTGGGTTGGGCAAGAGGCACAACCCAGCTTCCCAGTTCCTGTGCCTGGAGGGGGTGTACGGCCCCTTCCTCGTGGTGAGGCAGAGGCAGAATGAGGCTGTAAGGGTTAATGTGAATGAAAAAAGTCCGTGGAGGAGCTGCAGCCCCGTCTGCTCCTGGGAGAGGATGGCTACACCATAACTGTCAGGCTCCTGACAGCTAAGGCAACGCAAGGTTCGAGATCCATTAGAGCGCCTGTAATTATTTATAGGGAGGAAAAACCAGCCTACCCAGTGAAAACCAGACGGTGCAGCCAGTAACTGCACCGAGATTTGGAGAAAGGGCTCTTAAAAACCAGAGTAACTTGCAACGGGGGCCACGGCGGAGCTCAGCGGTGCTACGCTGCGGGTCCTCGGGACCCGACCCTGGCTGCAGGAGCAGCGAGGGAAGGGGCTCATGGTGTGGACAGGCCTAACCCAGTGCTGCTGGGTCATCTGCTCACGGTCCGAGATCTGCAGACCCAGAAGTAGTCGCTGGAGAGGAGCTCAGAGCTCAGCCCCTCTGCCCCTGGCTCCCTCCTCCCCAGTGGTCCCCGTGGGCTCGGAGGAGCTCAAAGCAGCGCGTGGTCATCCCTCGCTTCCAGCAGCCTCCGCCAGCAACTTCACGGGGCTGATTGGGTGTCTTCATCTTGGCACCAGTTCCAGTGTTTAGTGGAGGCGAAGCAGCAAGCGGGTGTGAGCTCCTGGAGACGAGAGCCCTGAGCGTGTCTGCTCTGGAGGAGAGTGCTCCTGGCCAGAGTAACCGGGCGGGCTGAGCTGCTCCTCCCAGCCTGGGTGCAAAGCTCCATCAGCAGATTTGAGATCCATCAGCAGAGCTTTGAGATCCTCTGCAGAGCGTCCTGGAGGAGGGCAAAGCGTGACAGTATAACGTGTCTAGACAGTACATTCCTCAGGGTGGGGAGCGGGTCTTTCTTCTCTCTGCTCTTCTGTGTCAACACTGTGGCCTCGCTTAAAGGTTCTGGGAGCTGCTAAAATATTAATCACAACGATGATAAGACAACACATGCTTTTGCACTCAAAAAAATGTTGATCTTAGCAGAAGCCACCAGCTGTGTGTCAGCAAAGGCGCCTTTGCCTGGCAGGGCCTCAGGCCTCTGCTGTGATGATTTCAGAGCAACTAGCATCTCCCCGCGGGTCCCCTCCCTCCTTCCCCTCCCGGCTGGGCTGTCGGGGCAGGGTGAGAGGCTCATCCTGCCATG
>NW_010390462.1:8994-10065 GCF_000710305.1 Buceros rhinoceros silvestris | reverse complement strand
GGGGGGGTTTCTGGTCGTTAACAGACGGCAGCTTTCTTCACAGCAGAGCCCTGGATTATTTTTAGTGTCTGCTGGTCTGCTTTGCCTTCGAGTTGCACCTTAGGAACAGCAGCGTGTGACTGCAGGTTTAAAGGTTATAGACATGCCAAGAGACTTGCACAGTGTGGCACATGCAGCCTTTTTTATTCCTAGTGTTACCTGAGGTTTGTAATCTGCCTTTATAACGGCTCGTGTATGTGTGCACGCATCTTCACTCCTCCACTGAACCCTTCTGTCCCTTGAGAGTCATCCTCCCTGTGGACCAGTGCTAGAGGACAATGAGAAACAGACTTTGCCACTCATTTCATGGATGATTATTGGCAAGAAATCAATGGTGAGACAGGAGCCTCTGGAGGCTCAATGCCAGATTCTCCTGCATCTCATTGACTCAGCCTCTTGCTGTTCCTGCTCTGCCTCCACCTACTATAAGTTCTGTTGAGCAGACTGCCTTCTCTTTCCTACACATCCCACCCTCCCCCTTCACCCATCATCTGGAAGTGCTCCTTCTCTCCCCTCACCTTCCTATTGCATCTCGAGTCCATGAATGAAAATGCTTCCCAGTGAAGAGACTTTAAGAAGTTTGACGAGGTTTGAAAGTGAATAAACCCCTACCAAACACCTCAACTCAAAAAGAATCTCAGAATAGCTATGTTGCTTTAAGTTAAAAAAGATAAAAACATTTGAGATGGACACTCCACAACGAATAATTTCAGGCCGTGGAAAATAAGCTCTCAACAACTGTAATTAGGATCTTTTGGTAAGGGCTAGGCAACGTTATCTATATTCACAACCATACTAGCTCTGTTAATAATTACCTAATGGATTTTATCATTATATAACGGAGACAGCCATACAAAAGGCATGGCAATTCCATCCCTGCTTCTTGACTGTAGGCTGGTTTGGCTAAAAGTTTTTCTTCTCTTCTGAATATATGCAAAATCACTTATAGCTCATGCTCAAACAGCATTTTTAGGGGTGTTTTCACCCCTTTCAGGAGAAGAGGCACATATATTCCAATTAACTTTCATCGGA
>NW_010390462.1:0-8886 GCF_000710305.1 Buceros rhinoceros silvestris | reverse complement strand
GGAAGAGGACACGTAAATAGGCTTGAGTGTCAGACAGGATGATGCTGCTGTTCACAACAATCAGAAAAGGATCAAGACATTCTGGTCTTAAAGGTTAAAAGCTGTTGTGCTAAGTTTAAAACAGATGGTTAGACAGCCATGAGAGAAGAGTCAAAACACGCAGAGATTTTATTTGGATAAACATATCCATGGAAGGAGAAAGCCAGTCCCCTGTAGAACAGGAACTGAATTTATATGTTTTTAAAAGAACAGTAGCTTGCTAAATTCCATGCACATAAAGGCATTTCTTGTACACGTGCTGACAAACATTGTATTTGCTGCCCTAAAAAACCCCCAGAGCTGAAGGGTGTTTCTTGAATATTGTCCATTCAAATAAAGGGATGAAGAAGCGAATATATACCATAGCTTGTATTGACATACAAACACTTTTATATATATGGATATCTGAGGGTGTTTCATTTTTTTGTGGAGGGGTTCTACAAAACATGACCTCCATACCCTTAAACACATTCTCTTAAAACTAGAAACATTACAGGTTTTTTCCCCCCTATTTGCCTTCCTAAGCCTGTCCTAAGCATCTGTATTATGTTAGCCAACACACTGGCTGCTAACAATACAATCAATACAAAAGGTTACCTAGGGGGCATAGCTTTTTTCTGCCCTCAAAATACAAAGCTTATTTTAACAAGGATTTGAACTCTTTCACCGTGGAAAATGCCTTAGAATCATTTGGAGGGAAAAAAGAGAAGGGGAGGAGGGGAATGAAGCATGCTGGAATTACAAATTTTTGGAATATGAAAACAGGAAATTTGCTTTAATAAACATTTTTCTGCATGTCAGCATGAAATATATTTGTTTAGTTTCATAACTTGATTGTAAAATTTTACAGGGCAGGAGCTTGCCATGCCAGGCACTGACTTAAATGCCTATTATTGCACTGCTTTTAAAAAAGAAAATCTGACAGCTTACGCATGGGTATTCTTGTACGTTCTCGGCATACAAACTCTACCGTTGTGTTTCGAAGAGTTAAACTTCTTACCTTACAGACACTAGCCCCAGTCAGGCAAAAATGACCGGATTCCTGACACTGACTGAGCTAGAGGACTGCTTGATGGTGATAAACTTCCCATCACACAAGCAAAACCACGGCTAGGTTGATCTGTTCATAAACATTTTCCCCTGTCTAGATGTATATTTCTGTATAACTCTGCACTGTGGCTAATAATTTTTTCAGTGATATGAAATCTCAGATAATAATTAAAAGGCTCTTTTTAAAACAAAGCACTCAGATACAAACCCAATTGCTGTATGTTTGAAAATTGATACTTTACTGTCAATGTCCCCATTTGACGTAGCACTGCATTGCTCACACAGGTCTCAGTGAAAATAGTTTAAATGCTTTTGCTTAAGTACTTTTAAAAGTCTTCCCAGATGCTTTTGAATTGGAAGAAGGGAAAAGCTCCTTTAAGTCAAAGTGATTTTCAAACTAGTTTCCACTAGTTCACATAACATGACTCGGGCACTTTTGGAATTAAAAGGAGGAAGCACGGTTACTGATGGCTGAAAGTTCAGATTTGTGCCATGGTTTGCTTCCATAAGAGACTGTATCACAGGTCAGCTACCTGAAGCAGTTAATGTGGATTTAGGGCTTTTGTATGGTGGAGTTTCATTCAAAAATAATGCCAATGCATAAGAAAATTATGCAAGAGTGTAGGATTTTTATACATGACTGCATATGAACCACTTCATCCCCTCAGTTCATTAAAGACTCTCAAAATAAACCTTTGCTTGCTGACCAATGGCTGAAGAAGTGTGTTTACTTAACTGTCTAAAACCATTGAGAAAATAATTTGCCATGGCTTGTTTTCCTTCAGGCTACACAAATCAAGCCACAACTGTGCTCACCCAACATTCAGTATCTGGTTCAATGGCCTAACACAGATTAAAAATCCCGCTGAGGCTTCACATCCAAACACACCATCTCCAAGCAGAATCACTAGATGAGAGACCTTCCCTAAAGTCTCCAGGAAGGGGAACATGATTTAGGGACCTCGTTTGCATCAACTTCAAGCCACGTGGACAGAAGAGGGGCACTGGCTCACAGCTGTGGCACAGCCAGATTCTGTAGTACAGACAAGGAACATAACCAACCAGGTGGAGGCAGTTCTAAATCAGGAGTTGGAAAATACTGGGGCTTATGCTTATTTGCTACAGCAAGCGTTAAGGAGACTGTGTGCTTTAATACTAAATACATTTTTCTTCATATGGGTTTAGCCCTCTCCCTCCATAAAATACTTAATGCATTAAGTAAGGCTGGAAAATGCTTTTGGCACAGCTGGCAGAAAACCGCTCACTGAAGGAATGGTCGGAGCCCACGGTGGTGCTCGTGCAGCGTGGTCATTAGCTGCTAAGCCCAGACCCCCAACGCTTGTGCTACTGCAGAAACCTATCAGCATATGACAGTGGGAGATCCCCATGCGAGTGAGCTGTCCTGGGAAGAAATGACCTTCAAGTGAGCACTCAGGCTCCCACTACACTTCACAATCACACATACTTCCTTCTTAACCAGGACTGGCACAGAGTAACACTGCCATCACGCCACACTCCAAGGGATTAAAACAGTGAGATGGGCACTGTCATGGGACAGGTGGCAGCAGCTCCTCTACAGAGTCACAGTCAGGGCCACAACTCCAGCAAAGCAGGAGCTGTGCAAATGTGTGGGGCTGCTGCCCAGATGTTTGGACATAAATGATCCAAGGCAGAATGCACGTGACACAGAAAAGCAGTACTGCTCAGGACGACACACAAGTGGTTCCAAAACAAAATGAGCTCTGCTGTTGTCAAGGCATTTTTTTTATTTTAAATCTTAGACACTGTTCTTCCAACACTTGCTAGAGGTCTGTACTTGGCACCTTCACAACTTACCAGCATTTCTTCAAAGCACTCGTTAGCTTTCTACTTCACATGGAAATGCAACTTAGGCCTGTGTCAAGGGTTAGAGCTGGGTCAGCCACTAGACAAATGACAGACACTTTCTATTATCCCGCTCCTCCCCACTTCCCAAAGAGGGGAAAAAGGAGCAAGGGGGAGAGAGACTTGTGGATTGGAAGAGAATATTCTTTAAAAATAATAAAATGAAATATATACAAATATATACAATACCAATACTGAACCACCCACCCGGATGGCAATCACGTCATCCTGCGGACAAGCACTGGGGAACACAGACTGGACTCAGCAGCACATGGGAACCAGGTTCAGGAGTGCACAGATTGGGATCGAAGGCAGGACAGAGCCCTCCTCAGACACAGACCATTGCAGAGGAGAGCTGGACCCTCATGATCCCTCAGCTTTATCCCGAATATGATGTCTATGGGATGGAACACCTTGTTGGTCAGTGTAGGGTCACCTGTCCTGTCCATTCCTCCCCACAGGTGCAACCTCTCACTTACTGCACCCCCACCTGGGACATAGGATTTAGAGTGACCTTGGTCTGCACAGGAGCAAGTGAGCCAGAGCCTGTCCCCAGCCCTGGTAGTAACTGTGATCAAGTGTTACCACTCTGAGAAGCACTCTGCAAAAATATGCCATGAACTTCAGAAAGTGCTGTCACTGGGAAGAGACTGAGCAATTTCACTCTTCAGCTCAACAGAATGAGTTCTAACTCCAACCAGGACAGCCTGGGAAGGACCCATGCAAAACACTAAACCCTGCTATTTCAGTCCACAAAGATTCGTTGTTTCTTCTGCCAAACAAAAGCCACAAATCTCACATCATTGAAACAGGGAAAGTGCAAAATTGCTCACATGGAAAACACAGAGACATAAGTTATGATCAGCAAGAGGAAGTCAGGGTCAGCCTGAGAACTCTGCAATCTCCAATTCCCTGACCCATGTTTAATGTCTAACTGCATCCTTTCAGGGGACAGGTCACAGGTACCCTTAGGTACCTATAGATGGCTAGAATTTAAAGAGTAACCCAAAGTCTACTCCTCCGAAGTCTTATCTGAAATCCTGCAGGACGCATCAACCTCAGCACATCTATGGCAAAACAAAAACACCATCTATCAATAAAGTGTGAAGAAACTGGGTCCCTTTAGGGTACAATCCAGAGGTCTCACAGAAGAATACTCCTAAGTCTTCCAGTAGGAAGGACTAGCAATCACTTGTCTTCCTCAGCCAATCTGAATAAAAAACAAATTAACTTTCGCAAAAAAGTGACCCAGAATTTAGTTCTCAGTAAATTTTTTAAAATAAATCAAACACCAGGGATAGTCTTCGGTATGTAAGGACAATAAGTATAAATTAAACAGTCTTAATAAGGAGTGTTGACCCTGCACAGGTTCTAAGGTCACTTCCAGGAAATTAAACATTACAGGAAAAAACCTTAATTTTCAAATCAAAATGCTTAGGTATCAAGTTAAGCTCTCAAAACAGTTCTTTCTGACAAAAATAATTAGGAAGTGTTGGTTCTGTTCCAGTGAAAGAAAACCCTGGCATGACACGTTGTCACTCCCTAGAATACATTGCCATGTAAAATGATAAGGTGACATTTGAAAAAAAAAAAAGTCCTGTAAACTTCTATTGAGGTATTGTTGCATTGCTGCAAAAGAAACTGCCCGACTTGCTCATGGAGCAGAGCTCTTCTCACCTGGACTCCTTTCCTACGAGTTAACTGACCAGACTTGCTAGTAACTAAGAGGAAATGTCTAACCCAGCAACTGACGAAGTAACAATTCCAATACAAACAAAACACAAACCATTCTGATCATGAAGATAGTTATTCTTCCTCACTGAAAAGAAACTTAAACTAAAAAAAGGTTAAAACATGTTAGAAGTAATTTGTAAAGTGGAATAGTTGGAGTTTGCTGGACTCTTCTCAAACTACACGTTTAACATGTGTGACTCAAGGACCTCTTTACATTAGCATTAACACCAACAGCTTCACTAAACAGAAATTAAAAATTCTTAAGCCTTCTACAACTGTAGATTCAGTGTGCATGTTCTGCATACATGGCTTTAAAAAAACCCCTTGTTATAAGGGCTTTCGCTGCCTGTCAGGAGTTTGCCAGCTCCAAACCCACGAACACAGACATTCTCACCCACCTATAGCACGAACCTAGAACTGCTGCTGTTGTACTCTTCTAGCCAAGCCAAATGAACATAACCCTACTGCAACTGTCCCGTCAGTTGTGATTGCCTGCAGAACACGTTTTAATTCACCCAGCATACCCTGTTTCTCTAGTGCTGTAGCTGGACAGGAAATTTAGTGATGATCCCACAAGTACATGACAATACTTCTTATAAGAAGCTAATTCCACCCAGTTTGTTTCAGAACTGATTGGGGGGAACCAATAAAACACATCTGGTGTTAAGGTTCCTCAATAAATTAACACAGGGTTTAAAAATTTCCTGCAACATCTCAGAAGACTTGGGTAACGGTTAAGGCCATTCTCCTCACTTGTTTCAGTAGAGGGAGCCAAATTCTCATCACAGATGCAGCAGTACTTCAGGCTTCGCCTAACAAGTTACACAGGACCTTTACAGAGCTACAAGCCGAAGTGCTGACCTGCCAAGCAACTGTCGGCATTTTTGCAACTGAGAAGCTGTGCCAAGTTCCCCAAGTTGGTAACCTCTGCGGTCAGAGCAGGACACAGAATCACCCTAGCCAGCAGGGATAGCCATTATATTCTTAGTAAGCTGACAAGAGTTGGCATACTAATAAACTACACCATGACCGGCAAAGTCCTTCCACCTTCTGATGTTATCCTTTGCAACTCCAAGAGCCATCTCACAGACACCAACCCACCCATTCATCACACACACATTAGTCAGGTTTAAAATTTATTTTCCATTCACTTCTTGCACTTGAAGTACTCTTCGATGACATCTTTGGCCTGAGATTCCTTGCCATAGTCCTGTAACACAAGATTACCCATTAATACCACACAGAACCATTCAAAATCTTACACGCTGTTTTTAAAAGGGCAGCTGATGTTCTGACAACTCTTCTCAAGGCATTCCCAAATATTCCCACCGCTCCATACAAGTGACCTCAAGCAATCTACCAGCTGTTTTCCCTCCACTCCCCAATAAAAGGCTATTCTAATAAACGACAGTTCTATGTCTTTCAAGTGTTAACATCCGTCAGTACTGATCCAAACCAATTCTTCATTTCTGCTTAAAGACAGCCAAGAAAACTACGTGAAACAGTAGCAAGGTATGAAAACACATGCAGAAGGGACTCGTCTTTACTGTGATGTCGCCATCTCTTGGGACCTCAAAGACAACAAAGTCTTCAAGGCTCGTACTGTGGCTTTACTTTACCAGTGTCCTTTCAAAATATGCTCTGCAAAACATTTTCAAGTTGAGCAGACGCATTGAACTGGTATTTTATTTCTGAAACAAAACTTCACCTCTTCTGGTTGAAAGGTCTTTCCTTTAACATTCACTGGCAAATGAGCACAGATACTTTGAGGACACAATCATTAACTCCAAGTTAATATTAATATTTTAAATGAACCGGGAACAGGAACCACAGAACCGGGAAACAGTTTTATTTTCACTAACAAGAATGTAAAGCAGCTGTCAGAAGAATAATTTAAGATTTGAATTTAGTAGTCCCTTATCTTTACTGCTCGTTTTCAGAAGAAATAAGCTATAATTATCATCATCTTACCTTGACAACCACACAACTGCAGCCCACTACTTTGCGAGGTTTTCCTTCTCTGTCAATCTTGCAGAGACCTACCCATTCACCCAGCTTCTTGTTGTCATCAACCTGTGTAAAACACGGCATCGCATCAGGACGAGCCACTCCCAACGTAACTGGGGTAGCTAAAAAGCCGCTGTACTCTCAGAAGTTTTGGGTAACGGATGGCTGCTTTCCTCACAGGTATCAGTAGAGGGAGCCAAAGTATCATCATTGTACAGCCTGTGTTTTCATCTGAGCAACACATCTCCTGGAGGTTCCTCCCCATGCTCCACCACCACTTGCAGCATTAATTCTATTTCTTATTATGCAGGACACAAAAAATACATTGTAACTTTGTAAAATCTCTCATACACATCCTTTGCCATTTAGACCCAGTATTTGTACTGCGTCTATGACAATCACACAGAACTAAAGCAATCTCAAAGTTTGCTTAGATAAGCCATATCCAGAATCAGAGCAGTGTTTCAGCAGTTCGACTCTGTACGTGCTGAAACAAGCAGCTGACACTGCAAGCAGGGTGACTGTTCCAAACGTGTGTGTGAAGTTCTGACACTCACCTTTATTAAGTTGATCTGATGTTCTGCACAAAGCGCTTCAACTAGTTTCACGTATGTGGGCTCATCACAATTTGAAGCCAGAACACAAAGATGGGCTTGGCGTCTAAAAAAAATGAGAACTGACAAATGTCACTTCAGACACCGCTTAACTTCCTCTATAATCCAAATAACAAAGAACAAAATTCAGCATGCACATTTCTAGACAACCACTTCCTAAGTTTAATTTGTTAGCTTTAGTATCAGATTTTATTCCAGTTTTGGAAGCTTCTAAAAATCGCACTAAATAAATTCTCAGCCATTGCAAAAAGATGTAGTGACTGGATAAACACCAGGCCCCATAAAGAACTGGTGTAACTATTAGAAAGCAACCAAGTTACAACTTGCTTTTTCTTGTTTACCACAGACTCGTTTACCACTTAGCATTAGAATTTCAATTATTAAAAGCTTTACTTTGCATGATAAGTTGTTATAAGCTCTTCAGAACAATTTTTATTACATTCAAAGCAGCTGTTATGACAGAGCCACGATTCTAATTAGGCTCTTTGTACACTATGGTACAAGTTAAGAATGGCAAAGGGACCTGGCAACAATGAGAGCTTCTATGCGTCACCTCATGAAATCTGACCCTGCAAAGTCAGTTTTCTCTATGGCCTTCTTCATCATGACCATTTCAGAAACACTTCCAAGCAAGAACCATCCCACAGAAATGAATGTAAACCTTGTACATACATCCTCCTCTTCACACGCGGCATATGAAGTTGGAGCTGAACTCAAAAGAACTCTTATAAACTAGCTTTCAGTCACCCAGGTTGTATTTCTCTTGCATTATGTGGCACCTTGTCTCACAGCTTCTCGCGTACAGGTTTGTCAGACTGCTGTTCTCACTCATCAGGCGAGTGAAGGGGTATCCGACAAATTGTTGTGTCATCAGCCAAACTCTGTACCATTGTACTTAAGCACTGCCTGGTCTTAAAAGCACGTGTCTATATAAAGACACACGCACAAACGTGTACGCATAAACACAAAAAAACCGCAAGGTTCTTGAGCCCCACGTTTCCACAACTACACACCACAACCACTACTCCATTTTGTTCACAAATCCAATCCACAAGAAAACTCAATGGCACTGGTTTTCTATTCACCACAAAGGAAACTGGATAACACCACTTACTTGTCCAAGGCTTTGGCTGCTTCACGGATACCACGAGCCAGGCCATCGTGGATGAGTGCAGTTTTCAGCACTTCTTGCAGGGCGGTGTTAACGTCCATTACACCTCCAGCAGTAATGCTAAAGAGAAGGCAGACATTGCTCTGATCATGCCGATACCTTACTACAAGTAACAGCGCCCAGGCACCTGCAAGTATCCAGTCTCGAAAAAACACAGAGGAAAAGCAAGCTAAAAAACTAAGGCAAAGCAGAAACTAAAAAAAAATACATGAACTTGAAAGGAGCTAAGAGGTTAAACCCTCCTGGCGAGCCAGCCAGCTGCCCTCTCTCCGTACTCCCGTACAACGAGGGGGAAGCCGTGCACCAGCGACCCTGTCAGCCAGGCCCCAGGACGCGCACCCCGCCTCTCGCCCGCAGGAAGAGTGCGGGGCCCGGCCCTGCGCAGGC
>NW_010390461.1:0-16487 GCF_000710305.1 Buceros rhinoceros silvestris | reverse complement strand
AGCTCTCAACCTCACAAGGGCATGAAAGCTCTTTCCCCACGGCGAGGGGGTGCCCATGAAAGAGTGATACCCATAATCCTTTTCTAAAAAAAATCATAGAGCTTTTGCAATTTTTCTATGACAAATCTCATCAATCATACCAGTCTCAACTACATAATTTCTCTTTATTGCATTGTGAATTTATTTCCTATAGCTTCATTACTTCTTTGTTTTTTGCCATGCACTCTCTGTCCCTAGCAGATTTATACCCTTGGTCTTGACCTTCACGATAGTTGAACAGGTATTTAAAAAAATTAATATGAGTAAACATCAGAGGTCACTGTGTGCCTTTTATCGATTGGGAGTCAGATAAGGCAGGAATCAGAGGGCTGTAAATTGGGTTTAAGCTTACAATAAAGTAACAAATCATATCATACTTATAAGTTGTTCACCCATGTTAGTATCAGACAAGTCTGGCCCTGACCAGACAGGAGAAGAGCATGACTGTCCTGTGTATTACAGTTCAAGTGATGTGTTTAACCAAAACAAAAATAAGGATTCTCCAAAAACCATTGTTTCTTTTAGGAAATGAGGCAAATTTCAACTCAATTTACACTTACTTACATTGCTTGGAGGGTGAAAGTGAAGTATGATCTAGTATGGCTGTAATCTAACAAAAACCCAGTCAGAACAGCTACCCCTGCTATGTAACTATCTTAAGGTTTATTGAGAAACTTAGCAAACCTAGTGCATTTGGAGCTGCTAGCAGCATCAGCTGGGTTTCTAGACTCTAACTTAAGCCTTATTCTTTTTAGGATACAATGATTTCATTATGCATGTGTGGTGGGTTAACCTCAACCAGCAGTCAGACTCACCCAGCCCCTCTGTCCTCAGTAAGGCAGTGTAAGTAAATATAGTGAAAATGCTTATGACTCACAATAAAGACACTTACTAATTACCATCATGGGCAAAAAAATGGCTCAATTTTGGCAAAATGAATTTAATTTATTGCCAGTTAAAATAGACTTGGATAGTGAGAAGCAAAGGCAAAATTAAAACAACATTTTAACCCCCTCCTGCTTTTCCCCAGGATCACTCTTTTATTCCCACCCTTCTACCTCCCTCCACCCAACAGCACAGGGGCATAGGGAAAGGGTGGTTGCAGTCAGTCCATAACAGCTTCTCTTTGCTGCTCCTTTCTCCTCCCACTGTTATCCTGCTCTGGTGTGGGCCCTCCATGGTCATCAGTCCTTCAGGATAAACCTGCTCCAGCACAGGCTCTTCAGGAATTGTCCATCTGCTCCAGCTTGGGTCCTCCTTGGGCAGCAGTGTGGATATCTGCTCCAGTGTGGTGTCTACATGTTCTTGGGAGTTCTACTTCTAAACAGGCTTTCACGCAAGCCATGTGGCATGAGTCACCGTACCTGTGCAGGGGTTGGCATGGCAGAGCAGTGGGAGATCAGATGAGAAATAACTGATGTATCTCAGAGTCACTTGGAGCCAGGGTGTATCATTAAAGCACTGTCTCCCTCTAGGCAGGAATAGGATATATTTAAGCATTTTATTTCTGCCACAGTAAAGGCTGATGTTTCTCTGCCTACAGCACATTCTTTGCAGTAACTCATTGCAGTTAATTTTGCTAATATTGCTGAGCTTTCTTTTCAGATCAGCTTGTGAGCACCCTACCATTAACAGTCTTGCCCTACAGCCCACTGCAAACATTAGCAGCCTGTCTAAAATGTGTTCAATGAGGATGCACAAACCCAGTGCTGGTCAAGAGTTGCTTTTGGCATTTGTGGCTGCTTTTTTACCCTCTTCCTTTTTGTGTCCTCTTAAGTCATGTTACTACGAAGCACCACTCCATCCTCAGTGAAGCCACATTTAACTGGAAACTACTGTTGACATATTTTTTCAGCTCTGTAGTTCAGATGATTAAGCAGCACACTCTTAAACTCAAGTTTCCTGGCCTTTCAAGACAGTGGGTTTTATTTGGTCATGCACAAAGGGCCAGATATAGAAGTCCTCTGTCTGAGGCCATATGTCTTTATTCATGAACAGTAAGATGAAATTACTTATTGTCATGGTGTAACCCCATCTGGCAACTCAGCACCACACAGCTGCTCACTCACATCCCCCTGGTGGAATGGGGGAGAGAATTGGAAGAGTAAAAGTGAGAAAACTCATGGGTTGAGATAAAGACAGATTAATAGGTAAAGCAAAAGCTGCACACACAAGCAAAGCAAAACAAGGAATTCACCGCTTCACATCAGCAGAGAGGTGTTCAGCCATCTCCAGAAAAGCAGGGCTCCATCACATTTAACAGTTACTTGGGAAGACAAACACCATCACTCAGAGCATTTACCTCTTCCTCTTCCTTCTCCCTTTATATGCTGAGTGTGATGTCATATGAGCAGACTATCCCTTGGGTCAGTTGGGGTCAGCTGTCCTGGCTGTGTCCCCTCCCACCTTCTCATGCACCCCCAGCCTACTCACTGGTGAGGTGGGGCGAGGAGCTGAAAAAGCCTTGACTCTGTGTGAGCACTGCTGAGCAGTGACTAAAACATCCCCGTACTATCAACACTGTTTTCAAAACAAATCCAAAACATAGTCCCATACTAGCCACTATGAAGAAAATTAAGTCTTCCCTAGCCAAAACCAAAGATTTGTTTACTCTGTAATTTGATTAATGCATTGCAAGCAGATTTAGAATAATGTTTTTATGGGCTTTTCAAGAGCTGGTTAATGTTTACTTTTGAAAATACTTGCCCATTAGATTGAACATACACCAAATAAATCATCTGAACAGTGACTAAAAAGAAAGCATATTGACCATCATATCAGATAATTAAGACTAAACATTTCTGTAGAATTGCTGGACTATGGCAGATTAAAAGAGCAATTTCTACCTTAACAGCTCACAAAAGTGCAATCACTGTAGTGAAACATCAGGGGGATATCATGTAGGTAATGTGCCTTGTCAGTAGCTGTGGTATACTTTGTAATGGAGGTAGTTTCAAGAGGTTTTCCATCTTGTTATGCTACTACTAATGCACTGAAATAATTCTTTCTCAGAAGTGATGAAGAGACACCTAAAGCCAGCCTGCTGCTGAGAAGCTCTTTATGGTTCCCAAGGAAACTACATATAGTGGGAAACACACCACAAACTTATTAGATTTACATGCAAGTTTCAGTGAGGATAAACACTCGCTAAAGAAAACACCCTGAATGTGTCTGCCTTGTATTTCAGAATATTAGAGGTCTTTGAGAAATGACCATTTGATACATGGTGCTATAGTGACAGAGTCCCAAAGGAAGAGCTGGACAATGCCCATTGTGCCTTGCATTTGCTTGCTTTTTCTTCTTTTCTTTTTCCTCAAAAGCTGTAAACCTGTAATGTTCTCTTTTACAGAATCCAATTCGTGACCTACTATAAGGGGTACTAGCTTATTAATAAGTCAAAGCAGAAGCAACCCAAATGGTGTTCCCCTGTGCTCAGTATTGGGGTCTGTACTTTTAAATATCTTTATCAATGATCTGGAGGAGGAGATTGAGCTCATCCTGAGTAAGTTTGTAGATAACACCACGTTAGGCAGGTATGTTGATCTTCTTGAAGGTAGGGAGGCTCTACAGAAGGATCTGGACAGACTGTATTGATGGGCTGAGATGAATGGTACGAGGTTCAACAAGGCCAGGTGCTGGATCGTGCACTTGGGTCACAACATCCTGCAACACTACTGGCTTGGGGAAGAGTGGCTGGAAAGCTGCCTGGAGGAAAAGAACCTGGGGGTGTTGGTCAGCAGCTGGCTGAAGATGAGCCAGCAGTGTGCCCAGGAGGCCAAGAAGGCCAGTGGCATCCTGGCTTGTATCAGCAATAGCATGGCCAACAGGAGTAGGGAAGTGATCGTCCCCCTGTACTCAGCACTGGTGAGGCCACACCTTGAATCCTGTGTCCAGTTTTGGGCCCCTCACTACAAGAGGAAATGGCCTCATGCTGTGCCAACGGAGATTCAGATCGGGTAACAGGAAAAATTTCTTTAGGAGAAGGTTGTAGAGCATTGGAACAGACTGCCCGGGGAAGTGGTGGAGTCTCTATCCCTGCAGGCTTTTAAGAATCATATAGATGTGGTGCTTAGGAACATGGTTTAATGATGACCTGACAGTTCAGGGTGAACGGTTGGACTTCATCTCAAAGGTCTTTCCAGATGACACGATTCTGTGATTCTGTAACACATCAAGCTCATAAAAACGTATCGATCTGACTTGCTAACAGTTAGAGCTCTCTTGACAATTAAGATATTCAGTTCTTTTTTCAAGGCCTTGGCAACTAAGCCAGCAAATATAATTACGGATCTGACATGGCTGCCTTTATACTCTATGTGGTACAGTGCTGGCCATCCAAATAAGACTTTCTCTATATTATCAATGTCAGTTACATCAATAACTGTAACTGTACATGGAGCAGCTCTTGAAAGACTTCTCAGATCCAGTGAATGTTGAGGATGCTCAGGAATTCAGAGGGCAACAGAAAACAGAAGATTCATTTGATTTAGATATTCCCTTATTTAGAAATAAGGACATAGAATAAACCATACCTGAATACAATCAAGAGACAAGTATGCAAATATGGAAGAACTGAGCTGAAGGATGGAGTGTATGCATCGGTTTAGGTCCCTGGTCTCGTCTCTTACCTTGTTTTGAACACTGCATATTTTACACATCTTGGTGGCTTTCTAAGACCCTTTTTTTGTCACACCTATTTCTATGCTGTTTTAGTTTTACACATCAGCATAATACATTGATTGCTATCCCAGCTGCACTGATTCCTAAGAAGTAGCTAAGCCCCCAAAACTGTTCCAAGGGCTGCGAAGTTTAAGATATTGGAGTAGAATGAATGAAGCTTTCCTAACAACTTTTGGCCAGCTATAAAAACAGGCCAAGTTGTTCAGTCAGCTTTAGAGGTGGTAGAGGGAAATGGGAGAATTTTTCAGACAAAATTTAGCTGCTATAGTTCTCCTAATTGTAGGGTGTTTTCTTCTTTTTCCCCAATTCATTGTTATTCAAGTCTGCACAGCCATTAGGAAATGCCATAGTTGTAGATATTATTGAAGGCCTTGATTATTCAATTTGTATCATGTGCTCGATTTTGCAATTTCTATTCCATTTTCATCTTTCCCTTACTGCCGGTATAACATAGTTCTCACTGTTTGAATCTGATTTTTCATATCATATTCTCAGTTACTCACAATCTTTTGAAGATGTTTTGTATCTAGAAGTCAACTAGGAAACAGTCAAGCTATATAACTTTTGTACCTATTTCTGTGAAGATAGAATTTCACCTCATTTTTTATGTGATGAGAAGTAGGTTGTGAAACATATTTAGTATTTCTGTGAACGTATAGGTCTACCTCATACCTCAGTCACTGCAGAGGGCTTTTATTTTCCTAAGTCATACTGAGTTACTGAAGAAAAAGGGCTACATTTCGATCTTCTTTGAAAGAAGGGCTAAATCTCAATTATTTTAATCCTTCCTGCCCTAATAAATTATAATAAACTTTCCAGAACTGTATCCTGGCAAGCTGACAGTCACGTTATCCTACCTAGATCCTATGCGGTATCTATCTCCCTTGTTTTGTACAATAATTAGAAATATGGAGGCCCACTTTGGACAACTGAATAATTGGCACTACCTTTCACCCAAATAAATCACATGTAATAAGTAAGTAATAATATTTCTTTGTATCTTGTTTACCTTTTCCTCTATTTCTTAGCATGCCCTGAGGCTTTTCTGTGAGAATGAGGAACTATGCATTGCTCTTGCTTCTTCTCTTCAAGTGAGTCCTTGGTAATTACTGCATTGGTTTTGCTAGATAGAGAGAGATGTCAGCAATGAACCAAGTGCAATACAAAGATGTAGGGTAAGAAAACTTCAGTTTAGATGGGATAAATAGGACAATTTATTGATGTAATGAATGGGCAATTGTCTGCAAAATAGAGCCTTAAGGTGGCATTCACAAATAGTTCACCTCTTTTTATCTCCCTTTATTATGCTTCACTTTTTCAATTCTCTCTCCAAAATGAATATATTCAGTGACCAAATTTACAGCTTTGAAAAGTATGGATAGTCCTGAACAGTATTTGGCACTATCTTACGCATATACCTGAAATAGTAGGGCTCTATAAATAATAACCTATGCTGCTACCTCAGCATGTCAGTTCATTTAATGACTTCTATGTGACAGTCCCACATGCTTTACAGAGCATGTCTAGAAGGAACATTTTCTTGTCAGCACAGCAAAAATACCTGTGTCTTACAGCACTGTGAGCCTGCTCCAGTGTGGTACTATTTCATAGACTGGAACCCAGGAAAAGAATGAGTTTATAAACAAGACACACCTGAAACTATCACCTCCTCTGAGGTTATTTCTAGCTGTGTTGTTCTGTCAAATCAAGCTGCTGACGAAACTTGTTACATCAGTTAGTGTCTGATATAACCAAAAAACAATCTAATACAATCCATACTAACAGGACTGGATCACGTGTCTTTTCTCTTTTTTTCTTTTTTTTTTTCCCCAGAAAGCATAGGTGCTGTCCTTCAGACTGCTGTGTGCTCACTCATACAGCCTTAATTTATCTCTAAAACACTGACTCAGAGTAGTCACACATTCTCAAGGATAATGGGCTTCTGCTTTGTTTATTTACTCTTTCATTCTGAGCATCTAGTTTTGTTTTATTTTCTTCTTTCTTTTTAAATCTTTTATTAAGTGGCAGTAACAAAGATCCGTGGCTGAAAGATGACAGATTCTCTGTGAATGTATCAGACAGGTACTGCGGGGCCCTTGCAGCATGAGGCTGACAGAGTATCTCTCCAGAATACATTGGGAGTGTGGCATGGGGCTGGCACTCATATTCTGTGGGGTTTTAAAGTTAAGGAAGAACCACGACAGGCATCTGATTCCATGTTTTGCACAACACGGGCCAAGGCAACCTTAATATTTGCATGTCCAAATGTTTAACTTTTTTTGTTCATTCCAGCTATTAGTGCAAATTAAAGACTCCAAGTAACAGGGCAACCTCTCTGTACGATTTGTTCCTATGTACCTCTCATGTTCACACAAAACTATTGTGCAATTCATTCCTAGCTTAATTTCCCCATTGCCAACATCATGCACAAAAAGGGTGTGGGCATGTTTTCATTCTCCTGGTACTTAAGACCTAAGTGTTCATAGTTTAAAACTGTTCTGTGTGCAGCCATTAAGGGGCAGAAATATATTTTTTTTTCCAGTGGAAACAGAGATGCTAGGAATGAAATAATTACAGCAGTTGGAGGCTTTATGAAAAATCCCTAAATCATGACACTTGCATTAAAAGTAAAAACACTCACATCAATTAAAATCACTGAAATTTATGTAGCTTCTGTTCCCATCCACTGGCAACATCTTGTAGCGTCTTCTTTTATTAGCCTGAAGAAATGTCTGGTGCCCTATTTTTTCCCCCCGTAAGTATTTGTAAACCACAATGGATGATTTTTTGATCTTCTCTTGGATAAAATAATTAAATCAAGGATCTCTGGGTTCTATACTTGTCACTTGACTGATGTTAAGCAATAGCTGTGTTCAGAATCATCACACAGCTCTTGCATGCATGCAATTGCCCCAGTGGTCTCAGGAAGCACAAGAACTAGTTCTATCACACCCAAACCGAACAGGCACAGAAGCTCTAGCTCATCCTGGCTGTCCTCACCTGGCTCAGGTTATTTGGACAGAGCTAGTAACTTGGCAACACTCGGTTCAGGTAGATTTTGGAGAAATTCTTCACGTGATCTGGCCAGATAAGGCACAGCCCAACAAGAATTCCAGTTTGTGATTCATTTAGTGTTAACCACAAACAGCCTAGCTTCTGTCCTTCTGAACGAGCCATCGCCTACTGTAAACCCAGTACACTTTTAATGAAACTCATCACCGTACATTCAGTGGTTTCATTAGTCTTTTGTGTAATCTATTAGGTTCAGCTGAACTGATCAAACCAGGTGTCTCCCCTAACACGCTATTTTCATTTTTTCTTCTTATTGCATAGGATTCTAGTATCAGTGTAAAAAGTAGTCCTTCAGCGTGGGATAAAATTTTGCTGTGCTTCAAAATTGTTATGACAGTAGGTAAATCCGTAAACGTTTTGTACCTCAGCTCTTCATCTGGAAGACAGTAATACTTTTGCTTCTAAGGAATGGGAAGGGAGTATTGTGAGGATAAACCCATATGTACTTGGAATGTAATGGGATATTGAAATCAGAGATGCTAGGAAAGATCTTCCTAATAACAAGTGGAGAATACTTGTTGCACATGCAGAACTTCTGAGGTCTGAATTCAGATTTTATCAGGAAACACAAAACAGCTTTGAAAAGTAGTTCATTTTTTGCTTCTTTGTGCTATGCAAAACAGCCTGCACAGTAAGAAATGAAATGAATGGGTCACAGTGATGTTGTGCACTCCTTAGACATTGAACTCAGATGAAGTTGTGTAAGGAAGTAAGCTCAGCCCTACACTTCTCAGACTGCATTAAAATTTTGAAAAATGCACAGCTTTATTGAAAGTTTCAATGAATTCAAGGTTTCCTTACAAATATTTTTAATGAGTTTAATCAATGGGTCAATGCACAAGATGGAATTTGTGCGGTTCTTCAGCGAGGCTTGTGCTTTGGTTGGATGCCAGTGTTGTCAAATTCATCTAATGATGTGTTATAAGAAGAAGGATATTAACATTCACACTCCCATGTTCAGGTTAGCAACGGCAGACATGAAGAGAAATTGCAGTAAAATATACTGTGCTAGGAAAAATGAAATAAAAAGTTCTGGTTCAGGAGTCAGCCAGAATGGAATGCACCACATTTACTGAGAAATGATATATGAGGTGCAGCTGAAATGTCCCAAATTTATGTTATTACTCCTTGGAACTGGCTTTGTTTAAAGTTCCTAATTTGTGCATAAATGTTTTGTTTCAGAGAGAAAGCGAGAAGGGGGCAAATGATGTGACAGGTTTAATTATATTTAAGAGAATACAGAGGAGACCAAAGCCAAAAAGATAAAAGCTGCAACTACTGTATGGGCTGGAAATTTTTTCTGAATCAAAACCACCCTTAAGTATAGTGCTTCAGAGACAGCCACCCTGAATTCAGGACAGAGTCACAGCTGAAATGGAAGTCCTGTATTACAGTGTTTAATGACCTGCACTGACTGCTGTTGGTGAGCCCTGTATTTATGCAGGCACCAAAATGTCTGGGAGCATTCACAAGAAAACAGTAAACCAAACGGTGCCGCCTAGGTCAGCGGCTCTAAAATAGCCCCCCGCAGGCTGTATTGCTGTGAACTGTTTGCGGAGATGGCAGTTGACTGCGGGCCAAGAAAAATCAATCTTGTGTCAACAGATGTAATCAGAACCCCTATGGTGGTAACGACTCTGACACAGTTTTCATTAGCTGGGAATGCTTCAGTTTTGGGAGGAACTGGTCTTCCCCACCCCCCGCCCCTGCTTTCTATTGGTGCTATATGATCTATTACCAAACTGAAGTTATCAAACTGCTGCATCTCCTTTCTGAAAGCTAGTAATTAATAAAGGGAGTGTAAGCCAAAGCAAGATGCTGTCAGTATTTTAAGCAGAGGTCCATCTCCACAGTTTTTACTTCTGTTGTTTGCCCTAAATCCAGGAATCCTATGCTATGCTTTCCTCAAAGTATTGTTGCTGTATTTACCCTCTGCAGAGGAAAAAAATTAAAACCCAAAAGCCCCACACTGCTCATTGGGAAGCTGCTCACCTCCCTGTCCCCTCCACCTCTGAACTGTGATCCTCTGGACCCTGTGCTTCTCCATTTTGATTCTAACAGAAATTTCTTGTCTTCCTGAAGAAGTGCATGATAAGATGCCTCTACTACCAAGGCCTACGGTAAAAAGAAAAAAGACATTAGGTTGCTTTTGGCTTGGGGGCCTTGTGTTGAATGGAAAGAGCAAGTATTTTTGTTGGAGAAGTAGAAGCCAGGTAATTGGTGTGATCCTTTTTCTATTCAGGGGGTGGTATCTGGTTTTGGTCCATGTAGGTGATTTAAATTGCTGTGAGAAACAAGGTAGTATTCCATGTTGCTGAAAGACTCTTAAAAGTAGCTCACCTCTGAGTTCCTCTCTAGGCTCACTCTTTTCTCCTCTGCCATTTTTCAGGCACAGGCTAGTTCAGATGGCTCAGCCATTTCTCTGCACATCTGAAAAGACTAGTCAAGAGGATGAAATAGAAATGTTCATAATTCTCTTAGTTCAGAGAACTTGTCAAAGTTCTTGTAGAACTTGTGCAGTCTTCATGCTAGCAAGCAGAGGTGCATGAATTTTTATTTCCTGATGATGTTTATACATACATATATTGTAAATATGCATACTTGGTAAGTGCTATGACATCCATACTATTCATGCAGTCACTTGGAATCTATACACCAAGGCTGAAAGTCTTTTTTTTCACAGAGAAGGCTATACTTAACAGGAGTAATGGTATTGCTGTAGAAGCTATTCTTCATATCTTATTGGGCACTGGGGGCTTGTAATTAGCCATTTTAAAAGTCCTGGATGCTTCTGGGAATTATATGCACATGTGGACAGTGAGAAGAGCATGTCAGAACCATATGGAGAGCACCGATACGGCAGGTAACATTAAATGCTGCATTAAGACTGCTACATGTAGGCTTACTGATCTGTTATTGCGGATTACACCAGCTCATCTAAAGAATAACGAAACTGCATTACACTGAAGGATAAGCCTGCAAACATGGTCATAGTGATGCCAGTGAGGTCTGTGTCAGAATCCACCGTTTGCCTGCTCAGGTAGCAATAAACTGAGTTCATCACAAAGTGGCCAGAGAAAACTCCAGTTAGACTTAATGACCATAGATGTTCCGATCTTGCTATCTTTTCACAGAGGAGAGCAAGTGTATAAATTTAGGTCAAGGTTTGGGCAACTGTCCCCAAAATTCGGTGGTCGTCCACAAAGTTTTATGCTGCTTCTCAAAGGCGTGTTCTGCTATTTGTGTTTATGCCCAGGGGAATTATCTAATCATTTGAGCATAGATAACTGGGCAGGAAAAAAGGGATCAATATTTCTGATATTCTTAATGGTGCTTATTTACTGCAGCCATCCTAGAGATAGGATCTTATATGGCATATCGATACCACTGGTTGTGAAGAATATGAAGGTGCATGAAAATGAAAGCTCTGGGAGTTTTATGAAGTAGAACTGATAGGGATCCCTTCCAGTATTAGACAAGAGCATTTTTTACACATGGTATTGGAAAACATTGAACAGAACTTCAGAAGCCTGTGGTACTTTTAATGTAGTTTTCCCAGACACTGTTAGATAAAAAGCTGTGTGCATGCACTTTGAGTGGCAAAATATATACTGCAGTCATATCACAGATGAAAAGTGTGAGTGTGAATGGATGCAATATATCAAACCACTTTGTTTCCACAAGGAGACTGTCCATATTTTTATAAGAGGAATTTTTTTTTTTAACACTTGCATCCGATCAACTGAAAAAGCAGATAGTCTTTTGAATAGCGTAGGGCACGCTTTGTACATACTGAGTATACTTCCCTATGTACACCTAGTTCATACACATTGGATAAATACTGCAAGTCCAACATAGCGATGTTACTAAGGCCATTAGACACAGCTTGCAACTTCAAACCGACATTTTAGCATCTCTGCAGCCCACACAATTTTTCTTAAAGCTGTGTGAAAAAAACACATTTTCACAGTCCCTTTGGGGTTAACCTTCTGCAATGAATACAAGCCTTTTTCCTGCCTCTCCATTCACAGACAGCTTCAAGACTAAGGCTTTGGCTTTGTGTCAAATTTAGGTAAGACTTATCCTTTTTCTCAGAAGGTGTGAGATGATATTCCCAGGTTCTTTTTAATGCCAAAAATCCCCTTTCTCAAGCATCTTACTGGCCATAGAGTGGGAGATAAGAGAAAGCCTGGAGTGTGAGACTTCAGAGCACGTGCCAGCAGAAGGCTCCATGAGACTGCCTGGGCTCAGCATTTGTCATTCCCATGTCCACCAGGGCATATAGTCCAGTATTAAATCTAAAGCCCTTAAACCTCCTTAAGACTGCCCAGCTGTTTTGCAGGCACAGCCTCAAAGACTTAAAAGTCATGGTGTACAATGGGGATTTTACAGCAAAACCAAGATCGAAGCCAAGCCTTCAGTGGTTTGAATGCATGGACATGCTACAGGAGATTTCTAAGAAGCAACACAGGCTGCAGAAAATTAAATGAATTAAATCTGTGTGTCATTGCATACTTTTTCACCTCTATTATAAGAAATCCGTTAATCATGATTCCTAAAATCACGGGGAGCACATAAATTTATTATTTCTTCATAAAGGTGAGAACTTCTAAAATAAGGTACCACTGCCACAAAAATCTACTGACAGTGAGAAAATTTCTAGTAAAAATTTTTCCTCCACTGTACCCTTACAGTCTACATAATGGGCCCCTGCTCCTAAATGTTTAAAATCCATTCTCCAAAAGGGCTGAACAAATGAATGGCAATTTTTTTTTCCTCCTGAAACAGTGGTGTAAAAAATGGTATTATATATTTAAGAAAATGGCTTTCATTCAACGGCATTTCTCACACAGAAATTGTTCCTACAAAAAGTTTCCAGCCACTGCAAATGAATAGCTAAATGCTTAAAGAAAAGAAAGGGCAAGTCCTCCAATTAACCAGTGGAATTACAGCTAAAAAAACCCCAAATCTTTGTTTAAATAGACACTGTCACAGCAGAAGATCATTAACTGTAAAATGTGAAGTGTACCTTTCTGTTTGTGAAGATCCTGTTCCATTATCTTCTGCTTTCATGCCAGAGGCAATAATGTTTGTGCAAGATTGGCCAGAACTGGTGCTACTGGAGGGGATGGTGTGTGTGGGGGGAAAAGGCAATGCCAGCTTTAGGACTAAATACAAAAACCCCGCAGTTTTCATGCATAAAACAAACATGATAGATGCATGATTTTCACAGGAGAATTAAGTGCTAGTACATTATCAGATCATTGTCCTTACGCAGATTGGGATGGCTTTTCACCCATCTTTACAGCATTCTGGTTTGGCTGTAGCAATATTTTGCATTCTTGGCTAGACAATGTAACATAATGTCATGCAGAAATACCACAACTTTTATTATTATTACTAGAAGTTAATTAATTTATATATTGAATGAACTAACTCATACACTGGAAATGATACACAAGGTCTTATCGCAATGGGTCAGCTTCACTTTGTCTCTTTGTTTTAACATGTCTATCCTTCTCTGGGATGACCAGGGATACCCATCGCATAGACAAAAGTAAAATTCCCAGGTGGTTCATGAGAGTATAAGGGCTGATGTAGCCTTTTCTAAGAAAACGCTCCAGCAGAAAATCATGGATCTTGTATCTTTAATTTTGTTATCGGGGATAATCACTTCCGGTTCTGGTAGCGTGCAAGCAGGGAGACCAGGATGCTGGTTTATGTTGATAGCTGTGCTGCCTGATACACTTGATCTTGGACTATCAGTGCCACACACAGGTTCCCCCAGGGATAAGACCCATGTGCTAATAAACAGTGTAAAATATATTACTTGGTGACCTTCTAGTAATGAAACTTTCCCAGGAGAATGAGCTTTATCCTGCATGCTACACAAAGAAACTATGCAAAGCACTCCTGGTTAAATCGTGACAAACTTATACAGGCTTATAGAAGGTCTCTTTCTCTGATAAGGAAGCCAACAGTTATTGCAGTCCTAATACACATATAACAGAGAAGACAAATAATCTTCACTGTATCTAAAGTCCTTCAGATACAAAATCTTTTTCAAATTCACTGAAAAATGAAGTCTAGAAGCAAGCACATTATTTTTTACTTTTTTCAGATTCATTGGGGCCTCTTGAGGAGATGCTTCTGAGCAGCTTTAGGAATATCTATTACTTAAGACAGAGGATAGCCACTGCAGTCCATTGAATAATATTAATTCTGTTTTAAAATACAGGTACTTCTCTCATGTGAGCCAGTTCTCTGGTCATACATTTAGAACTGATGTTGGACTAGGACTGCCACACTAATGACTACAAAGGGATTCACTTTCACTGTAGGAGGAGACTTCAGTGGTGTAGCCATTTCCAACGTTTTGCAGTCCCTGTTGCAGAGCGGTTTGAGGTGGCTCATAACCCCGGGGATGGTACGTGGTCAGGGCATTGCAACATTGTGCTCATCCTGGGTGCACTGTAGGTAAGCTGAACATCTGTCTTAAGGTGCTAGCAAATGTCTGAGTCTCCATGATCAGGATGTCATGGTTTTAATGAAATCCCTAAATCTCTGCATGATCACAGGAAAGCATTAGTTACAAACACACAGAACAGATTTGCAGACTCAGTTGTGAGTGTCAGAATTTTGTTTTTTCTTTAGAAAACCAGTCTTTGGCAGCCCTAATGTTCTCCATCATTTAGTTTTTAAGGCAAATCTTTCTGTATTTTTCATGCTGTAACTGTAAAAAGTCAAAGTAGTGATTAAACAGTCATCTCCTGCTGACTAAGACCCTTTTGTGGCAAGTTCTGGGATGGAATGCCATTCTATTTTTAAATGTCAGTCGGTTGCATGGCAATAAGTTCAATCTGAGAAATGCAGTAACGTGAAAATGAAAAAAATATAGTTTTCTAATTGAAATAGAATACTAGGTAGAGAAAAAGGGGTATTTTTTTGCACTCAGTAGCAAACAATAAATATTTAATATGAGAGAAAAATGGCTGGATTTTTAAGTGGATTTTGAGAACCTACGCTTGGGTGTTTGTGAGGGACACAGGAAGACGCACTTGTGACATTATTCACGGTTTCAGATATTTCCTTGAAAAATATTTTATTTCTTTAATTACATTTAAAGCAATAATGTTGAAAGACTCAATCACTACTTGCACAAAAATTTCTGTAGAAGATTTCCGTGCAATTGTTGATACACCCAGTTATCTCATTAGCAGTCAAGTAACAGCTGTAGATGAAAAGGAGGCAATGGAGCTGCAGCTGGAACAAAAATTGTTACTGATAAGAATGTGTCACAAACTAATCCTTAAATTTCTTGAACATTGAAAATTCAGGAAACTTCTAGACATTCATGCTCTAGAAGTCATGTTATAGATGTATATAAGTTTTGGATAATACGATGGGAGATGAGTATTGAACCAACACTAACAAAGAGGTAAAACACATTCAGCAGACTCTTCCCTTCTCCTAGTGCTGCCGATGGGACATCTTGGCAGGTTAGCACTGGCAAGAAGTATTAGGCTTCTTATTTCACGTTTCAGCATTGTTAGAAAATGCATCTGTGTACATGTGTTTGTATATAAAAATATAAAAATATATTTAAGAATTAACCCCCTGGGAAAAAAAATATAACTGCATTTAAACATTTTATTCCCACAGTGCTACCCAAGTAATCAGATGGTTCAATAGCCATACTGAAAATTCTTTGAGCTCATCATTAGTCCTTCTCATTTGATATCCCCAGCAATTAACCCCTGCACCCAGAGACAGAGCCTTACAGTGGGTGACACAGAGATATCACCGCCAGTCCTAAAGCTACTTTTGCGAAGGACTTTGGAAGTGGTCTGCCCACGTCTGGGCATGGTGGTGGTCAGGGCGCAGGATCCTGGCTTTGTCATTAATCTGCAGCAAGACCTTTCAGCTGGGCAGTTCTGCTCCTTGTACTGCCCTCGCCTTTCCCACCTGCACCCACCTTGCCTGGTTAGACAGTGGGTCTGCTCGTGGGCACGTCCAAGCTGCTGTGCTGGCGGGTATGTGCACTGTACCACTGCACTGGTCTACTTCCTTGCCAGGGCCTAGAGCTGGCAATGCAACATGAAGGGAGAAGTTGTGACACTCTTTTCTGATCAATACGTTCATCTCCTGAATAATTTACATTTAGTTATACATCTGTAAATATGGGAACATCTACAGTAGAATTCAATAAAGAAAAAAGACGTGTGAATTCTTCAATGACACCTGAAGCTTCTTCAGGTTAATCTTCTCTCCTTCAGGCAGGGTGGCTAATACCTTCCAGCTAGTGCTGGTGCAGCTGTGCATCTACCCGTGCAGTGAGATAAGGAGAGGTATGTTGTTCACTAATTCATGAAAAGAGTTTGCTTGTCAGTTTTACAGTTTTGGAAGCAGGCATTTAAGGGAACTGCAACTAAATGTTTGTGAAGGACGTGGAGTTCAGTTTGAGCATGGTGGTAAGGTCTAGGGACAATAAGGAGAGGTTTCTGTGTTGTCACAACAGCAACTTGAGCACCATTAGAGACAGCAACAGATGTTTAGCAGATGTTTACTGACATGCACAGCAAAGCCTCATCCAATGCCTACTCGGTGCTTCCAAAGACAATAGTATCTAGGAGAACTATTCTGATGTTCTGCATTCCCAAGAACTTTACTTCAATTTATTAATTAATTTTATAAAT